>NW_024044860.1:973585-1043585 GCF_015852505.1 Tachyglossus aculeatus | reverse complement strand
AACACGATTGATTGAATGAATGAATGAATTCCACCCCACCCCCTCATTCCCAAGTGCTTACTACAGTGTTTTGCACCCACTAAGCGCTCAATAAATACGAGTGAATGAATGAATTCCACCCCACCCCCTCATTCCCAAGCGCTTACTACAGTGCTTTCCACCCAGTAAGCGCTCAATAGGTACGATTGAATGAATGAATGAATGATTTCCACCCCACCCCCTTCCCTCAGGTGGGCCCCGCCCCCTCATTCCCAAGCGCTTACTACAGCGCTCTGCACCCAGTAAGCGCTCAATAAATACGACTGAATGAATGAATGAATGAATAAATGAATTCCACCCCACCCCCTTCCCTCAGGTGGGCCCCACCCCCTCATTCCCAAGCGCTTACTACAGCACTCTACACACAGGAAGCGCTCAATAAACACGATTGATTGAATGAATGAATGAATTCCACCCCACCCCCTCATTCCCAAGTGCTTACTACAGTGCTTTGCACCCAGTAAGTGCTCAATAAATACGATTGAATGAATGAATGAATGATTTCCACCCCACCCCCTTTCCTCAGGTGGGCCCCGCCCCCTCATTCCCAAGCGCTTACTACAGTGCTTTGCACCCAGTAAGCGCTCAATAAATACGGCTGAATGAATGAATGAATGAATAAATAAATGAATTCTGCCCCCCCTCATTCCCAAGCGCTTACTACAGTGCTTTGCACACAGTAAGCGCTCAATAAATACGACTGAATGAATGAATAAATGAAATAAATACAACTGAATGAATGAATGAATGATTCACCCCACCCCCTTCCCTCAGGTGGGCCCCGCCCCCTCATTCCCAAGCGCTTACTACAGTGCCCTGCACACACAAAGTGCTCAATAAACACGATTGAATGAATGAATGAATTCCGCCCCACCCCCTCATTCCCAAGCGCTTACTACAGTGCTTTGCACCCAGTAAGCGCTCAATAAATACGACTGAATGAATGAATGAATGATTTCCACCCCACCCCCTTCCCTACGGTAGGCCCTGCCCCCTCATTCCCAAGCACTTACTACAGTGCTTTGCACACAGTAAGCGTTCAATAAATACGACTGAATGAATGATTTCCACCCCACCCCCTTCCCTCAGGTGGGCCCCGCCCCCTCATTCCCAAGCGCTTACTACAGTGCTTTGCACCCAGTAAGCGCTCAATAAATATGGCTGAATGGATGAATGAATGAATAAATAAATGAATTCTGCCCCCCCTCATTCCCAAGCGCTCACTACAGTGCTTTGCACCCAGTAAGAGCTCAATAAATGCGACTGACTGAATGAATGAATAAATGAAATAAATACGACTGAATGAATGAATGAATGATTCACCCCACCCCCTTCCCTCAGGTGGGCCCCGCCCCCTCATTCCCAAGCGCTTACTACAGTGCCCTGCACACACAAAGCACTCAATAAACACGATTGAATGAATGAATGAATTCCGCCCCACCCCCTCATTCCCAAGCGCTTACTACAGCGCTTTGCACCCAGTAAGCGCTCAATAAATACGACTGAATGAATGAATGAATGAATGATTTCCACCCCACCCCCTTCCCTACGGTAGGCCCTGCCCCCTCATTCCCAAGCGCTTACTACAGTGCTTTGCACCCAGAAAGCACTCAATAAATACGACTGAATGAATGAATAAATGAATTCCGCCCCACCCCTTCCCTCAGGTGGGCCCCGCCCCCCATTCCCAAGCGCTTACTACAGCGCTCTGCACACACGAAGCGCTCAATAAATACGAATGAATGAATGAATGAATGAATGGATTTCACCCCGCCCCCTTCCCCTCAGGTGGGCCCCGCCCACTCCCTTCTCCCCTCGCTTCCTTCTGGTTGGCCCCGCCCCCTTGGCTGCGATCGGTCCCGCCCCCTCTCCGCTGATTGGCTCCGCCCCTTCATTTCCACCCCACCGTCATCCGTGATTGGCCCCGCCCACTTTTCCTCACAAGTTGGCCCCGCCCTTCACCGCTGATTGGCTCCACCCCGCCCCCCCCCCTCAGGTTGGCCCGCCCCTTTTCCTTCCGGTGGGTCCCGCCCCCTCTCCACTGATTGGCCCCGCCCCTTCATTTCCACCCCGCCCAGTCACCTGCGATTGGCCCCACCCCTTGCCAATGAGTGGCCCCCACCCACTTTTCCTCACAATTTGGCCCTGCCCCTCACCGCTGATTGGCTCCACCCCACCCCCCTCTCCTCAGGTTGGCCCGCCCTTTTCCCCCCCTCCGGCTGGTCCCGCCCCCTCTCCGCTGATTGGCCCCGCCCCTTTATTTCCACCCTGCCCAGTCACCTGCGATTGGCCCCACCCCTGCCAACGATTGGCCCCGCCCACTTTCCCTCACAAGTTGGCCCCGCCCCTCACCGCTGATTGGCTCCACCGCGCCCCCTCTCCTCAGGTTGGCCCGCCCCTTTCCCCTCCGGTTGGTCCCGCCCCCTCTCCGCTGATTGGCTCCGCCCCTTCATTTCCGCCCCGCCCGGTCATCTGCGATTGGCCCCACCCCTCGCCAATGATTGACCCCGCCCATTTTTCCTCGCAAGTTGGCCCCGCCCCTCGCCGCTGATTTGCTCCACCCCACCCACCCTCCTCAGGTTGGCCCGCCCCTTTTCCCTCCGGTTGGGCCCGTCCCCTCTCCGCTGATTGGCTCCGCCCCACCCCCTTTCCCGCCGTTTGCCCCCGCCCCTCTCCGATAATAGGCTCCGCCCCTCATTTCCACTCCGCCCCGTGTCTGCGATTGGCCCCGCTCCTTTCCCCTCCGGTTGGCCCCGCCCCTCACCGCTGATGGGCTCTGCCCCCTCTTCTCATATTGGCCCCTCCCCCTCTCCGCTGATTGGCTCCGCCCCCTCATTCCCACCCCGCTCCTTGCCTGGGATGGGTCCCGCCCCTTTTCCCTCCGGTTGGCCCCTCCCCCTCTCCGCTGATCGGCTCTGCTCATTTCCAGCCCCGCTCCTTGCCTGCGATTGGCCCCGCCCCCTCTCCGCTGATTGGCTCCTCCCCCTTATTCCGTCCCGCCCCTTTTCCCTTCGGTTGGCCCCGCCCCTCTCCGATGATTGGCCCCGCCCCGTGCCTGCGAATGGCCCCGCCCCCTTTTCCTCTGCTTTTTTCCAGCCCCACCCCCTCTCCGCTGATTGGCTCCACCCCCTTATTCCGCCCCGCCCCTTGCCTGGGATCGGCCCCGCCCCCTTTCCCCTACGGATGGCCCCGCCCCTCGCCGCTGATTGGCCCCGCCCCCTCGCCGCTGATTGGCTCCCTCCCCCTCATTCCTGCCCCGCCCCTTTTCCCTCCGGTTAGCCCCGCTCCCCCTCCGCCGATTGGCTCCGCCTCTCATTTCCGCCCCGCCCCCTCTCCGCTGATTGGCTCCGCCCTCCCCATTCCCGCCCCCTCCCCTCCGATTGGCCCCTCCCGCCCGGTCCGGCGCCCTTACCGTGTGTCGTAGCGGGAGGAGTCTGAGCTTGCAGCGCTCGGCGAGGACGAAGTCGGGCGGCAGGTCGACGAACTGGCCCCAGTCCGGGGCGAAGAGCTGCAGCGCCCAGCGGCCGCGCGGGGGCGCCCGCTCCCCGAACAGCCGCAGCCCGCGCTGCAGCAGCGCCTCGCGACCCGCGCCCACCCCCACCGCGCACGCGCGCGCCTGCTCCCCCCGGCAGAACAGCACCGCCACCGACGGGGACCCCGGCGCTGGAACCCCCGACGACGGGACCCCCGACGACGGACCCGCGGCCTCCGCCATCGTCCCGCCCGCTCGGCGCGAACGCGCCTGCGCAACGGACCCGGGGGCGCACACACACCCCCCACTCCCCCGGGGACGCCACGCCCCCCGACGTCACGCGTCACGCCTCTCCGGGGTCCCGCCCGCAGCAAGGGGGAGGGCGGTGATTGGAGGAAGAAAGGGGGCGGGGGGCGGAGGGCGGTGATTGGAGGGCGGGGCTGACGGGGAAGGCCGGTGATTGGAGGAAGAAAGGGGGTGGGGCCAGGGGTGGTGAAGGGCGGGGCTGATAGAGGAGGCCGGTGTTTGGAGGGAGGAAGTGGGCGGGGCCGGGGGAACCTAGGCCTGTGATTGGAGGGCGGGGCTGACGGGGGGGGCCGGTGATTGGAGGCAGAAAGGGGGTGGGGCCAGGGGGGACGAAGGGCGGGCCTGATAGAGGAGGCCGGTGATTGGAGGGAGGAAGGGGGCGGGGCCGGGGGGGCGGAGGCCGGTGATTGGAAGGCGGGGCTGACGGGGGAGGCCGGTGATTGGAGGAAGGGACGGGGGGGGGGGGCCTGGGAGGACTGAGGCCGGTGATTGGAGGAAGGAAGGGGGCGGGGCCTGGGGGGACGGAGGCCGGTGGTTGGAGGGCTGGGCTGACGGGAGAGGTCGGTGATTGGAGGAAGAAAGGGGGTGGGGCCAGGGGTGGTGAAGGGCGGGGCTGATAGAGGAGGCCGGTGATTGGAGGGAGGAAGGGGGCGGGGCCGGGGAGACGGAGGCCGGTGATTGGAAGGCGGGGCTGACGGGGGAGGCCGGTGATTGGAGGAAGGAAGGGGGCGGGGCCTGGGGGGACTGAGGCCGGTGATTGGAGGAAGGAAGGGGGCGGGGCCTGGGGGGGACGGAGGCCGGTGATTGGAGGGCGGGGCTGACGGGAGAGGTCGGTGATTGGAGGAAGAAAGGGGGTGGGGCAGGGGGATGAAGGGTGGGGCTGATAGAGGAGGCCGGTGATTGGAGGGAGAAAGGGGGTGGGGCCGGGGGGACCTAGGCCTATGATTGGAGGGCGGGGCTGACGGGGGAGGCCGGTGATTGGAGGAAGGAAGAGGGCGGGGCTGACGAGGGAGGCCGGTGATTGGAGGCAGAAAGGGGGTGGGGCCAGGGGGGACGAAGGGCGGGCCTGATAGAGGGGGCCGGTGATTGGAGGGAGGAAGGGGGCGGGGCCGGGGGGGGCGGAGGCCGGTGATTGGAAGGCGGGGCTGACGGGGGAGGCCGGTGATTGGAGGAAGGGACGAGGGGGGGGCCTGGGAGGACTGAGGCCGGTGATTGGAGGAAGGAAGGGGGCGGGGCCTGGGGGGACGGAGGCCGGTGATTGGAGGGCGGGGCTGACGGGAGAGATCGGTGATTGGAGGAAGAAAGGGGGTGGGGCGGGGGGGGACGAAGGGCGGGGCTGATAGAGGAGGCCGGTGATTGGAGGGAGGAAGGGTGCGGGTCCGGGGGGGGGGGGGGGGGGGGGGGGGGACCTAGGCCTGTGATTGGAGGGCGGGGCTGATGGGGGAAGCTGGTGATTGGAGGAAGGAAGGGGGCGGGGCTGACGGGGGAGGCCGGTGATTGGAGGGAAGAAGGGGGCGGGGCCTGGGGGGACGGAGGTCAGTGATTGGAGGAAGGAAGTGGACGGGGCCAGAGGAGGCGGTGGCCAGTGATTGGAGGGCGGGGCTGATGGGGGAGGCCGGTGATTGGACAAAGGAAGGGGGCGGGGTTGAAGGAAAGGGGCGGGGCCGGTGATTGGAGGGCGGGGGTGACGGAGGAGGCCGGTGATTGGAGGAAGGAAGGGGGCGGGGCTGACGGGGGAGGCCGGTGATTGGAGGGAGGCAGGGGGCGGGGCCTGGGGAGACGGAGGCCGGTGATTGGAGGAAAGAAGTGGGTGGGGGATGCCGGTGATTGGAGGAAGGAAGTGGGCGGGGCTGGGGGGGACGGAGGCCGGTGATTGTCAGCCGTGTGACCTTGGGCAAGTCACTTGGCATCCCTGGGCCTCAGTTTCCTCCTCTGTCAAATGGGGCTGGAGACCGGGAGCCCCACGGGGGTCCGGGACTAAGTCCAACCCGATTGGTTTCAGCGCTTAGAGCAGTGCTTGGCACATAGTAAGTGCTTAATAAATATTATTATTATCACTATGAAGCCCCCCGGGGGGCACCATCTACACTGCTCTCACACTCGGCCCCCGCTAGGAGGCGCCATCCCCGCTCCCACCGCCGCTGCGATGAACCCTCCGCTAGGGGGCGTCTTCTCCACCGTCCTGACACCCTGTCTCCGCTAGGGGGCGCCGCCCCCGCTCCCACCGCCGCTGCGATGAACCCTCCTCTAGGGGGCGTCTTCTCCACCGTCCTTACGCTCAGCCCCCGCTAGGGGGCGCTGTCCCCGCTCCCACCGCCGCTGCGATGAACCCTCCGCTAGGGGGCGTCTTCTCCACCGTCCTTACGCCCAGCCCCCGCTAGGGGGCGCCGTCCCCACTCCCACCGCCGCTGCGATGAACCCTCCGCTAGGGGGCGTCTTCTCCACCGCCCTCACACCCTGTCTCCGCTAGGGGGCGCCGTCCCCGTTCCCACCAACGCTGCGATGAACCCTCCGCTAGGGGGCGTCTTCTCCACCGTCCTTACGCCCAGCCCCTGCTAGGGGGCGCCGTCCCCGCTCCCACCGCCGCTGCGATGAACCCACCGCTAGGGGGCGTCTTCACCGCCCTCACACCCTGTCTCCCCTAGGGGGCGTCGTCCCCGCTCCCACCGCTGCTGCGATGAACCCTCCGCTAGGGGGCGTCTTCTCCACCGCCCTCACACCCTGTCTCCGCTAGGGGGCGCCGTCCCCGCTCCCACCGCCGCTGCGATGAACCCTCCGCTAGGGGGCGTCTTCTCCACAGTTCTTACACTCAGCCCCCGCTAGGGGGCGCCGTCCCTGCTCTCCCCGTTGCTGCGATGAGCCCCCGCTGGGGGGCGCCATTTCCACCGCTCTCACACTCAGTCCCCGCTAGGGGGCGTCTTCTCCACCGCCCTGACGTTCAGCCTCCGCTAGGGGGCGCCTTCTCCACAGCCCTCACTCTCAGCCTTTGCCAGGGGGCGCCGTCCCCGCTCCCACTGACTCTGCAATGAGCCCCCCCGCTAGGGGGCGTCTTCTTCACCGCCCTCACACTCAACTTCCGCTAGAGGGGCGCCGTCCCCGCTAGGGGGCGTCTTCTCCAACGCCTTCAAGCTCAGCCTCCACTAGGGGGCGTCTTCTCCACCGCCCTGACACCCTGTCTCCGCTAGGGGGCGCCGTCCCCGCTCCCACCGCCGCTGCGATGAACCCTCCGCTAGGGGGCGTCTTCTCCACCATCCTTACGCTCAGCCCCCGCTAGGGGGCGCCGTCCCCGCTCCCACCACCGCTGCGATGAACCCTCCGCTAGGGGGCGTCTTCTCCACCGTCCTTACGCTCAGCCCCCGCTCCCCCTGTTGCTACGATGAGCCCCCGCTAGGGGGCGCCGTTTCCACCGCTCTCACACTCAGCCCCCGCTAGGGGGCGTCTTCTCCACCGCCCTCATGCTCAGCCTCCGCTAGGGGGCGCCTTCTCCACAGCCCTCACTCTCAGCCTTCGCTAGGGGGCGCTGTCCCCGCTCCCACTGACTCCGCAATGAGCCCCCCCGCTAGGGGGCGTCTTCTCCACCGCCCTCACACTCAACTTCCGCTAGGTGGCACCATCTACACTGCCTTTACGCTCAGTCCCCGCTAGGGGGCGCCGCCTACACCGCCTTTACGCTCAGTCCCCGCTAGGGGGCGCCGCCTACACCGCTTTTACGCTCAGTCCCCGCTATGGGGCGTCTTCTCCACCGCCCTCAAGTTCAGCCTCCGCTAGGGGGCGCCGTTCCCATTCCCGCCGCCGCTGTGATGAGCTCCCTCTAGGGGGCGCCGTCCACACCGGCCTCACGTTCAGCCTCCGTTAGGGGGTGTCTTCTCTACCGCCTTCTCACTCAGTCCCCACTAAGGGGCGCCGTCCCCGTGCCCATCGTGGTTGCGATGAGCCCCCGCTAGGGGGCGCCGTCTACACTGCCTGCACACTCAGCCCCTGCTAGGGGGCGTCTTCACAGCCCTCAGACAGCCTCCGCTAGGAGGCGCCGTCCCCGCTCCCATCGCCACTGCGATGAGCCCCCGCTAGGGGGCGCCATCTACACCCCTTGCACACTCAGCCCCCGCTAGGGGGCGTCTTCTCCACTGCCCTCAGGCTCAGCCTCTGCTAAGAGGCGCCATCCCCGCTCCCACCGTGTAGGGGACGCCTTCTCCACCGCCCTCACACGCAGTCCCCCGCTAGGGGGCGCCGTCCTCGCTCCCATCGCTGTTGTGATGAGCTCCGGCTACGGGGCGATGTCTACACCACCATCACGCTCAGCCTGCACTAGGAGGCGCCGTCCACACCACCCTCACACTCAGCCTCTGCTAGGGGGCGACGTCCCCACTCCCACCGCTGCTGCGATGAGCCCCTCCTCCCCCCGCTAAGGGGGCGTCTTCTCCACCGCCCTCACACTCAGTCCCCGCTAGGGGGCGTTTTCTCTACAGCCTTTGCACTCAGCCTCCGCTAGGGGGCGCTCCCACTGCCGCTACGATGAGCCCCCGCTAGGGGGCGCCGTCTACACGGCCTGCACACTCAGCCCCCGCTAGGGGGCGTCTTCTCCACCGCCCTCACACTCAGCCCCCGCTAGGAGGCGCCGTCTCCGCTCCCATCGCCGCTGCGATGAGCCCCCCGCTAGGGGGCGCCGTTTACACCGCCTGCACACTCAGCCCCCCCTAGGGGGCGTCTTCTCCACCGCCCTCAGACTCAGCCTCCGCTAGGAGGCGCAGTCTCCGCTCCCATTGCCGCTGCGAAGAGCCCCCGCTAGGGGGCGCCGTCTACACCGCCTGCACACTGAGCCCCCGCTAGGGGGAGTCTCCTCCACCGCCCTCAGACTCAGCCCCCGCTAGAGGGCGCCTTCCCCGCTCCCATTGCTGCTACAATGAGCCCCCGCTAGGGGACGCTGTCTACACCGCCTGCACACTCAGCCCCCGCTAGGGGGCGTCTTCTCCACCACCCTCAGGCTCAGCCTCTGCTAAGAGGCGCCGTCCCCACTCCCACCGTGTAGGGGGCGTCTTCTCCACCGCCCTCACACTCAGCCTCCGCTAGGAGGCGCCATCTCCGCTCCCATCGCCACTGCGATGAGCCCCTGCTAGGGGGCGCCGTCTACACTGCCTGCACACTCAGCCCCTGGTAGGGGGCGTCTTCACCGCCCTCAGACAGCCTCCGCTAGGAGGCGCCATCTCCGTTCCCATCGCCACTGCGATGAAGTCCCGCTAGGGGGCGTCGTCTACACTGCCGGCACACTCAGCCCCCGCTAAGGGGCGTCTTCTCCACTGCCCTCAGGCTCAGCCTCTGCTAAGAGGCGCCGTCCTCGCTCCCACCGTGTAGGGGACGCCTTCTCCACCGCCCTCACACTCAGCCCCCCGCTAGGGGGCGCCGTCCTGGTTCCCATTGCCGCTGTGATGAGCTCCCGCTAGGGGGCGCCGTCTACACCGCCTTCACCCTCAGCCTGCACTAGGAGGCGCCATCTACACCTCCCTCACGCTCAGCCTCCGCTAGGGGGCGCCGTCCCTGCTCCCACCGCCGCTGCGATGAGCCCCCCTCTAGGGGGGCGTCTTCTCTACCACCCTCACACGCAGCCCCTGCTAGGAGGCGCCATCCCCGCTCCCACTGTGTCACAAGCTCCCGCTAGGGGGCGCCATCTACAGCGCCTTCACACTCAATCCCCGCCAGGGGGCGTCTTCTCCACCGTCCTCGCACTCTGTTCCCTCTAGGGGGCGCCATCTCCACCGGCCTCGCACTCAGCCACAGCTAGGGGGCGCCGCTCCCGCTCGTGATGCTGCTGTGATGAGCTCCCTCTAGGGGGCACCATCTACACGGCTCCGCCAATAAGCCCCTCCACCACTGCAGTCAAACTCCGCCAGGGGGCGCCGTCTACACCACCCCCACACTCACGCTCAGCCTGCGCTAGGAGGCGCCATCTACACTGCCCCCTCGCTCAGCCTCCGCTAGGGGGCGCCGTCCCCACTCCCACTGCCGCTGCGATGAGCCCCCCTCCCCGCTAGGGGGGCGTCTTCTCTACCGCCCTCACACTCAGCCTCCGCTAGGGGGCGCCGTCTACACCGCCTTCACACTCAATCCCCGCCAGGAGGCGTCTTCTCCACCGTCCTCACACTCTGTCTCCGCTAGGGGGCGCCGTCTACGCCGCCCCCACACTCAGCCTCCGCTAGGGGGCGCCATCCCCGCTCCCGCAGCCGCTGTCATGAGCTCCCCGCTAGGGGGCGCCGTCTACACCGGCCTCACGCTCAGCCTCCGCTGGGGGGCGCCTTCTCTACTGTCCTCACAGCCTCCTCTAGGGGGCGCCGTCTATACCGCCTTCACACTCAATCCCCGCCAGGAGGCGTCTTCTCCACCGTCCTCACACTCTGTCTCCGCTAGGGGGCGCCGTCTACGCCGCCCCCACACTCAGCCTCCGCTAGGGGGCGCCATCCCCGCTCCCGCAGCCGCTGTCATGAGCTCCCCGCTAGGGGGCGCCGTCTACACCGGCCTCACGCTCAGCCTCCGCTGGGGGGCGCCTTCTCTACTGTCCTCACAGCCTCCTCTAGGGGGCGCCGTCTATACCGCCTTCACACTCAGTCCCTGCTAGGGGGCGTCTACCCCACCCCCAACCGCCGCCGTGAAGAACTTCCCCCACCCTCAACCTCCGCCAGGGGGCGCCGGCCCCGCCCCCTGCCCCCGTGTTATTAGTAGTAGTAGTAGTAGTAGTAGTAGTAGTAGTAGTAGTAGTAGTAGTAATAATAATAATAATAATAATGGATTATGTTAAGCGCTTACTATGTGCCAAGCACTGTTCTAGACGCTGGGGGAGAAACAAAGTCATCAAGTTGTCCCCCGCGGGGCTCCCAGTCTCCGTCCCCATTTTCCAGATGGGGAAACTGAGGCCCAGAGCCGTGAGGTGGCTGGCTCAAGGTCACACAGGAGGCGGGATTAGAACCCACGACCTCTGACCCCCAAGCCCCGGCTTTCGCCACTAAATTCCGCTAGGGGGCGCCGCCTCCCCCGCCCCCAGGCTTCAGCCTCCACTGAGGGGCACCTCCCCCATCCTCACCGCTTCCGCAACGGACGTCCCTCTCTGGTTTTTCGTTCATGAATATCAACGTCTGCCTCCCCCTCTAGAAAGCGCTCAGTAAATAGGATTGAACGAGCGGCGCCAAATTGCTGCCGAATGGTCCTTGCCAAGCGCTTAGTCCAGTGCTCTGCACATGGTAAGCGCTCAATAAGTACGACTGAATGAATGAAGGCTTCCCTGAGATTCCGCTGGGGGGCGCCTTCCTCGCCCTCACTAGTCCTTCTCTGGTTTTTATTCATTTATATTGCTTGCCTCCCCCTCTAGGAAGCGCTCAATAAATAGGAAATGAATGAGTGAATGAATGAATGAATGAATGAATGAATACCTCCCTGAGCCTCCGCTGGGGGGCGCCTTCCCCGCTCTCACCGCTTCTGCCATGAACGCCCATATCTGGTTTTTATTTATTTCTCTTAATTTCTGCCTCTCCCTCTAGGAAGCGCTCAATAATAATAATAATAATAATAATAATAATAATAATAATAATGGCATTTGTTAAGCGCTTACTATGTGCAGAGCACTGTTCTAAGCGCTGGGGGGGATACAAGGTGATCAAGTTGTCCTACGTGGGGCTCACAGTCTTAATCCCCATTTTACAGATGAGGGAACTGAGGCTCAGAGAAGTGAAGTGACTTGCCCAAGGTCACACAGCGGACATGTGGCAGAGTCGGGACTCGAACCCATGACCTCTGACTCCAAAGCCCGGGCTCTTTCCAATGAGCCACGCTGCTTCCCCTTAATAATAATAAATTATTATTATAAATTATTATAAAAAATTATTATTATTATTATTATAAACACCCATATCTGGTTTTTATTTATTTCTCTTAATTTCTGCCTCCCCCTCTAGGAAGCGCTCAATAAATAGGATTGAATGAATGAATGAATGAATGAATGAATACCTCCCTGAGCCTCCGCTAGGGGGCGCCTTCCCTGCCATGAGCGTCCATATCTAGTTTTAATTTATTTATCTTAATTTCTGCCTCCCCCTCTAGGAAGCACTCAATAAATAGGGTTGAATGAATGAATGAATGAATGAATGAATGAATGAATGAATGAATACCTCCCTCAGCCTCCGCTAGGGGCGCCTTCCCCGCTCACACCGCTTCTGCCATGAACGTCCATATCTGGTTTTTATTTATTTAATCTTAATATCTGCCTCCCCCTCTAGGAAGCGCTCAATAAATAGGGTTGAATGAATGAATGAATGAATACCTCCCTGAGCCTCCACTATGGGGCGCCTTCCCCGCTCTCACTGCTTCTGCCATGAACGCCTATATCTGGTTTTTATTTATGTCTCTTAATTTCTGCCTCCCCCCCAGGAAGCGCTCAATAAATAGGGTTGAATGAATGAATGAATGAATGAATACCTCCCTGAGCCTCCGCTAGGGGGCGCCTTCCCCACTCTCACCGCTTCTGCCATGAACGCCCATATCTGGTTTTTATTTATTTCTCTTAATTTCTGCCTCCCCCTCTAGGAAGCGCTCAATAAATAGGATTGAATGAATGAATGAGTGAATGAATGAATGAAAACCTCCCTCAGCCTCCACTAGGGGGCGCCTTCCCCGCTCTCACCGCTTCTGCCATGAACGTCCATATCTGGTATTTATTTATTTCTCTTAATTTCTGCCTCCCCCTCTAGGAAGCGCTCAATAAATAGGGTTGAATGAATGAATGAGTGAATGAATGAATGAATGAATACCTCCCTGAGCCTCCGCTAGGGGGCGCCTTCCCCGCTCTCACCGCTTTTGCCATGAACGTCCATATCTGGTTTTTATTTATTTATCTTAATTTCTGCCTCCCCCTCTAGGAAGCGCTCAATAAATAGGGTTGAATGAATGAATGAATGAATACCTCCCTGAGCCTCCGCTAGGGGGCGCCTTCCCCGCTCTCACCGCTTCTGCCTTGAACGTCCATATCTGGTTTTTATTTATTTCTCTTAAATTGGAAAGCGCTCAATAAATACGGTTGAATGAATGAATGAATACCTCCCTGAGCCTCCGCTAAGGGGCGCCTTCCCCGCTCTCACCGCTTCTGCCATGAACGTCCATATCTGGTTTTTTATTTATTTATCTTAATTTCTGCCTCCCCCTCTAGGAAGCGCTCAATAAATAGGATTGAATGAATGAATGAATGAATGAATAAATACCTCCCTGGGCCTCCGCTAGGGGGCGCCTTCCCCGCTCTCACCTCTTCTGCCGTGAACGTCCATATCTGGTTTTTATTTTATTTATCTTAATTTCTGCCTCCCCCTCTAGGAAGCACTCAATAAATAGGACTGAATGAATGAATGAATGAATGAATGAATACCTCCCTGAGCCTCCGCTAGGGGGCGCCTTCCCCGCTCTCGCTGCTTCTGCCATGAACGTCCATATCCGGTTTTTATTTATTTATCTTAATTTCTGCCTCCTCCTCTAGGAAGCGCTCAATAAATAGGGTTGAATGAATGAATGAATGAATGAATGAATGAATACCTCCCTGAGCCTCCGCTAGGGGGCGCCTTCCCCGCTCTCACCGCTTCTGCCATGAACGTCCATATTTGGTTTTTATTTATTTCTCTTAATTTCTGCCTCCCCCTCTAGGAAGCGCTCAATAAATAGGATTGAATTAATTCATTCATTCGTATTAGGGAGCGCTTACTATGTGCAGAGCACTGGACTAAGCGCTTGGAAAGTACAATTCAGCAACAGAGACAGTCCCTAACCTCCCTGAGCCTCCCCTAGGGGGCGCCTTCCCCGCCCTGGCTTCTTCTGTACTGAACGTCTCTATCTCGTTTTTATTCATTTATATCAATGTCATCCTCCCCACCCCAGCCAGAAAGCGCTCAATAAATAGGATTGAATGAATGAATGCCTTCCTGAGCCTCCGCTAGGGGGCGCCTTCCCCGCCCTCATTTTTCTGCGATGAACGTCCTTATCTCTTCCTGTTTTTAATTTATTTATATTAATGGCCACCTCCTCCTCTAAGAAGCGCTCAATAAATAGGATTGGGTGAATGAATGAATGAATGCATGAATGCCTCCCTGAGATTCCGCTAGGGGGCGCCCTCCCCGCCCTCATTTTTCTGCGATGAACGTCCTTATCTCTTCCTATCTGCTTTTTTATTTATTTATATTAATGTCTGCCTCCCCCTCTAAGAAGCGCTCAATAAATAGGATTGGATGAATGAATGAATGAATATCTCCCTGAGCCTCCGCTAGGGGGCGCCTTCCCGCCCTCATATTTCGGCGATGAACGTCCTCATCTCTTCCTGTTTTTTATTTGTTTGCATTAATGTCCGCCTCCTCCTCTAAGAAGCGCTCAATAAATAGGATTGGATGAATGAATGAATGCCTCCCCGAGATTCCGCTAGGGGGCGCCCTCCCCGCCCCCATTTTTCTGCGATGAACGTCCTTATCCCTTCCTATCTGGTTTTTTATTTATTTATTTATATTAATGTCTGCCTCCCCCTCTAAGAAGTGCTCAATAAATAGGATTGGATGAATGAATGAATGAATAAATGAATGTTTCCCTGAGCCTCCGCTAGGGGGCGCCTTCCCTGCCGTCATTTTTCTGTGATGAACGTCCTCATCTCTTCCTGTTTTTTACTTATTTGCATTAATGTCCGCCTCCTCCTCTAAGAAGCGCTCAATAAATAGGATTGGATGAATGAATGAATGCCTCCCTGAGATTCCGCTAGGGGGCGCCTTCCCCGCCCTCATTTTTCTGCGACGAACGTCCTCATATCTTCCTATCTGCTTTTTTATTGATTTATATTAATGTCTGCCTCCCCCTCTAAGAAGCGCTCAATAAATAGGATTGGATGAATGAATGAATGAATGCCTCCCTGAGATTCCGCTAGGGGGCGCCTTCCCCGCCCTCATATTTCGGCGATGAACGTCCTCATCTCTTCCTGTTTTTTATTTGTTTGCATTAATGTCCGCCTCCTCCTCTAAGAAGCGCTCAATAAATAGGATTGGATGAATGAATGAATGCCTCCCCGAGATTCCGCTAGGGGGCGCCCTCCCCGCCCCCATTTTTCTGCGATGAACGTCCTTATCCCTTCCTATCTGGTTTTTTATTTATTTATTTATATTAATGTCTGCCTCCCCCTCTAAGAAGTGCTCAATAAATAGGATTGGATGAATGAATGAATGAATAAATGAATGTTTCCCTGAGCCTCCGCTAGGGGGCGCCTTCCCTGCCGTCATTTTTCTGTGATGAACGTCCTCATCTCTTCCTGTTTTTTACTTATTTGCATTAATGTCCGCCTCCTCCTCTAAGAAGCGCTCAATAAATAGGATTGGATGAATGAATGAATGCCTCCCTGAGATTCCGCTAGGGGGCGCCCTCCCCGCCCCCATTTTTCTGCGATGAACGTCCTTATCCCTTCCTATCTGTTTTTTATTTATTTATTTATATTAATGTCTGCCTCCCCCTCTAAGAAGTGCTCAATAAATAGGATTGGATGAATGAATGAATGAATAAATGAACGTTTCCCTGAGCCTCCGCTAGGGGGCGCCTTCCCCACCCTCATATTTCGGCGATGAACGTCCTCATCTCTTCCTGTTTTTTATTTATTTGCATTAATGTCCGCCTCCTCCTCTAAGAGGCGCTCAGTAAATAGGATTGGATGAATGAATGAATGAATGTCTTCCTGAGCCTCCGCTAGGGGGCGCCTTCCCCGCCCTCATTTTTCTGCGACGAACGTCCTCATCTCTTCCTATCTGCTTTTTTATCTATTTATATCAATGTCTGCCTCCCCCCCAAGAAGCGCTCAATAAATAGGTTTGGATGAATGAATGAATGAATGAATGAATGCATGCCTCCCTGAGCCTCCACTAGGGGACGCCTTCCCCGCCCTGGCCGCTTCGGCACTGAGAGTCTCTATCTGGTTTTCATTCATTCATATCAACGTCGGCCTCACCGCCCCCCCCCCCCCCAGAAAGCGCTCAATAAATAGGATTGAATGAATGAATGAATGAATGGATGGATGGATGAATGCCTCCCTGAGCCTCCGCTGGGGGGCGCCTTCCCCGCCCTCAGTTTTCTTCTTCTCTGGTTTTTATTCAGTGCTATTAATGCCTGCTTCCCCCTGCAGGAAGCGCTCAATAAATAGGATTGAATGAATGAATGAATGAATGAATGAGCTCCCTGAGCCTCCGCTAGGGGGCGCCTCCCCCGCCCTGGCCGCCTCCGTACTGAACGTCTCTATCTCGTTTTTATTCCTCTCTATCGACGTCTGCCTCGCCCCCGCCCCCCGCCCCAGAAAGCGCTCAATAAATAGGATTGAATGAATGATTGAATCAATCATCAATCGTATTTATTGAGCGCTTCCTGTGTGCGGAGCACTGTACTAAGCGCTTGGGAAGTCCAAGTTGGCAACCTAGAGAGACGGTCCCTACCCCACAGTGGGCTCACTGTGCTTCTAGTCATTCATTCATTCAATGGTACGTACTGAGCGCTTCCTGTGTGCAGAGCACTGTGCTAAGCGCTTGGGAGCGTCCACTACAACAATCAGCAGGCGCATTCCCCACCCGCGACGGGTTTACGGCCTAGAGGTCACCCCGGCGCTTAGTACAGTGCCTGGCACGTGGTAAGCGCTTAACAAATACCATTATTATTATTATTACTGGGCCTGGTAAAAGCTTAATAAATAGCGGTATTTGTTAATCAATCAATCAATCAATCAACAGTGCTTTGCACATAGTAAGCGCTTAATAAATGCCATCAATCAATCAATCGATCGTATTTATTGAGCGTTTCCTGTGTGCAATAGCGGTATTTGTTCAGCAGTCATTCATTCAATCTTCTTTGTACTTGTCCTTCCCAAGCGCTCAGTACAGTGCTCTGCGCACAGGAAGCGCTCAATAAATACGATTGATCGATCGATTGATATTTACTGAGTGCCTGGGAGACTCCACTACAAATAGCGGTTTTTGTTAATCAATCAATCAATCAATCAGCAGTGCTTTGCACATAGTAAGCGCTTAATAAATGCCATCAATCGATCAATCGATCGTATTTATTGAGCGCTTCCCGTGTGCAATAGCGGTATTTGTTAAGCAGTCATTCATTCAATCTTCTTTGTACTTGTCCTTCCCAAGCGCTCAGTACAGTGCTCTGCGCACAGGAAGCGCTCAATAAATACGATTGATCGATCGATTGGTATTTATTGAGCACCTGGGAGACTCCACTACAAATAGCGGTTTTTGTTAATCAATCAATCAATCAATCAACAGTGCTTTGCACATAGTAAGCGCTTAATAAATGCCATCAATCAATCAATCGTACTTAATGAGCGCTTCCCGTGTGCAATAGCGGTATTTGTTAAGCAGTCATTCATTCAATCCTATTTGTACTTGTCCTTCCCAAGCGCTCAGTACAGTGCTCTGCACACAGGAAGCGCTCAATAAGTACAATTGATCGATCGATTGATATTTATTGAGCGCCTGGGAGACTCCACTACAAATAGCGGTTTTTGTTAATCAATCAATCAATCAATCAACAGCGCTTTGCACATAGTAAGCGCTTAATAAATGCCATCAATCGATCAATCGATCGTATTTATTGAGCGCTTCCCGTGTGCAATAGTGGTATTTGTTAAGCAGTCATACGTTCAATCCTATTTGTACTTGTCCTTCCCAAGCGCTCAGTACAGTGCTCTGCACACAGGAAGCGCTCAATAAGTACGATTGATCGATCGATTGATATTTATTGAGCACCTGGGAGACTCCACTACAACCAGCGGTTTTTGTTAATCAATCAATCAATCAATCAACAGTGCTTTGCACATAGTAAGCGCTTAATAAATGCCATCAATCGATCAATCGATCGTATTTATTGAGCGCTTCCCGTGTGCAATAGCGGTATTTGTTAAGCAGTCATTCATTCAATCGTCTTTGTACTTGTCCTTCCCAAGCGCTCAGTACAGTGCTCTGCACACAGTAAGCGCTCAATAAATACAACTGATTGATCATCCATCATCATCATCACGTACTAAGCGCTCCGTACAGTGCTCTGCACACAGTAAGCGCTCAATAAATACAACTGATTGATCATCCATCATCACCATCATGTACTAAGCGCTCAATACAGTGCTCTGCACACAGTAAGCGCTCAATAAATACAATTGATCACCCATCATCATCATCACATACTAAGCACTTAGTACAGTGCTCTGCACACAGTAAGTGCTCAATAAATACAACTGATTGATCATCCATCATCATCATCACGTACTAAGCGCTCAGTACAGTGCTCAGCACACAGTAAGCGCTCAATAAATACAACTGATTGATCATCCATCATCATGTACTAAGCGCTTACTACAGTGCTCTGCACACAGTAAGCGCTCAATAAATACGATTGATTGATCATCAATCATCATCATCACGTACTAAGCGCTCAGTACAGTGCTCTGCACACAGTAAGCACTCAATAAATACGATTGATTAATCATCCATCATCATCATCATGTACTAAGCGCTCAATACAGTGCTCTGCACACAGTAAGCGCTCAATAAATACGATTGATTAATCATCCATCATCATCATCATGTACTAAGCGCTTAATACAGTGTTCTGCACACATTAAGCGCTCAATAAATACAACTGATTGATCATCCATCATCATCATCACGTACTAATTGCTTAGTACAGTGCTCTGCACACAGTAAGCGCTCAATAAATACGATTGATTGATCATCCATCATCATCATCATGTACTAAGCGCTCAGTACAGTGCTCTGCGCACAGTAAGCGCTCAATAAATACGACTGATTGATCGTCCATCATCATCATCATGTATTAAGCACTCAGTACAGTGCTCTGCGCACAGTAAGCGCTCAATAAATACAACTTATTGATCATCCATCATCACGTACTAAGCGCTTACTACAGTGCTCTGCACACAGTAAGTGCTCAATAAATACGATTGATCGATCATCCATCATCATCATGTACTAAGCGCTCAGTACAGTGCTCTGCACACAGTAAGCGCTCAATAAATACGATTGATTGATCATCCATCATCATCATCACGTACTAAGCGCTTAGTACAGTGCTCTGCACACAGTAAGCGCTCAATAAATACGATTGATCGATCATCCATCATCATCATGTACTAAGCGCTTAGTACAGTGCTCTTCACACAGTAAGCGCTCAATAAATACTATTGATTGATCATCCATCATCATCATCACGTACTAAGCGCTCAGTACAGTGCTCTGCACACAGTGAGTGCTCAATAAATACAACTGATTGATCATCCATCATCATCATCACGTACTAATTGCTTAGTACAGTGCTCTGCACACAGTAAGCGCTCAATAAATAGGATTGATTGATTGATCATCATCATTAATCATCATCAGCGCTTAGTACAGTGCTTCGCACAAGGCCCAGTCCTCTGCGCCGCACCCAAGATGGCGTCGGCAGGCGAGGACAAGATGGCGGCCTCCAGTAGGGGGGGCACAAGATGGCGGCCTCCAGTGGGGGAGGGCACAAGATGGCGGCGCCCACGGCGAAGATGGCCGCCCGGACCGGAAGTCGCGTACCCACGTGACGCCTCACTTCCGGCCGTGGGCGCCGCAGGGCTCTCGCGATAGCAGCGTGGCTCAGCGGAAAGAGCCCGGGCTTGGGAGGCCGAAGTCGCGGGTTCGAATCCCACCTCACTTCACTTCTCTGGGCCTCAGTTTCCTCATCTGGAAAATGGGGATGAAGACTGTGAGCCCCCCGTGGGACAACCTGATCACCTTGTAACCTCCCCAGCGCTTAGAACAGTGCTTGGCACATAGTAAGCGCTTAATAAATGCCATCATCATTATTACTATTATTCTCTGGGCCTCAGTTTCCTCATCTGGAAAATGGGGATTAAAACTGTGAGCCCCCCCAGGGGACAACCTGATCACCTTGTATCCTCCCCAGCGCTTACAACAGTGCTTGGCACATAGTAAGCGCTTAATAAATGCCATCATCATTATTACTATTATTCTCTGGGCCTCAGTTTCCTCATCTGGAAAATGGGGATGAAGACTGTGAGCCCCTCGCGGGACAACCTCATCACCTTGTAACTCCCCAGCGCTTAGAACAGTACTTGGCACATAGTAAGCGCCTAATAAATGCCATCATCATCATTATTATTATTCTCTGGGCCTCGGTTTCCTCATCTGTCAAATGGGGATGAAGACTGTGAGCCCCCTGTGGGACAACCTGATCACCTTGTAACCTCCCCAGCGCTTAGAACAGTGCTTGGCACATAGTAAGCGCCTAATAAATGCCATCATCATTATTATTATTATTCTCTGGGCCTCAGTTTCCTCATCTGGAAAATGGGGATGAAGACTGTGAGCCCCTCGCGGGACAACCTCATCACCTTGTAACTCCCCAGCGCTTAGAACAGTGCTTGGCACGTAGTAAGCGCTTAATAAATGCCATCATCATTATTACTATTATTCTCTGGGCCTCGGTTTCCTCATCTGTCAAATGGGGATGAAGACTGTGAGCCCCCCGTGGGACAACCTGATCACCTTGTAACCTCCCCAGCGCTTACAACAGTGCTTGGCACGTAGTAAGCGCTTAATAAATGCCATCATCATCATTATTATTATTATCTGGGCCTCAGTTTCCTCATCTGGAAAATGGGGATGAAGACCGTGAGCCCCCCGGGGGACAACCCGATCACCTTGTATCCTCCCCAGCGCTTAGAACAGTGCTTGGCACATAGTAAGCGCTTAATAAGTGCCATCATCATTATTATTATTATTATTATCTGGGCCTCAGTTCCCTCATCTGGAAAATGGGGATGAAGACTGTGAGCCCCCCGTGGGACAACCTGATCACCTTGTAACCTCCCCAGCGCTTAGAACAGTGCTTGGCACATAGTAAGCGCTTAATAAGTGCCATCATCATTATCATTATTCTCTGGGCCTCAGTTTCCTCATCTGTCAAATGGGGATGAAGACCGTGAGCCCCCCGGGGGACCACCTCATCACCTTGTAACCTCCCCAGCGCTTAGCACAGTGCTTGGCACAGAGTAAGCACTTAATAAATGCCTTCATTATTATTATTATTATTCTCTGGGCCTCAGTTCCCTCATCCGGAAAATGGGGGTGAAGACCATGAGCCCCCCGGGGGACAACCCCATCACCCTGTAACCTCCCCGGCGCTTAGAACAGGGCTTGGCACGTAGTAAGCGCTTACTAAATGCCACCATTATCATTATTATTGGGAGTCAGAGGTGGTGGGTTCGAATCCCAGCACCTCCATGTCTCCCTGGCGCTTAGAACAGGGCTTGGCACGTAGTAAGCGCTTACTAAATGCCACCATCATCATTATTATTGGGAGTCAGAAGTGGTGGGTTCGAATCCCAGCACCTCCATGTCTCCCTGGCGCTTAGAACAGGGCTTGGCACGTAGTAAGCGCTTAATCAATGCCACCATCATCATTATTATTGGGAGTCAGAGGTGGTGGGTTCGAATCCCAGCACCTCCATGTCTCCCTGGCGCTTAGAACAGGGCTTGGCGCGTAGTAAGCGCTTAATCAATGCCACCATCATCATTATTATTGGGAGTCAGAGGTGGTGGGTTCGAATCCCAGCACCTCCATGTCTCCCTGGCGCTTAGAACAGGGCTTGGCACGTAGTAAGCGCTCAATCAATGCCACCATCATCATTATTATTGGGAGTCAGAGGTGGTGGGTTCGAATCCCAGCACCTCCATGTCTCCCCGGCGCTTAGAACAGTGCTTGGCACATAGTAAGCACTTAATCAATGCCACCATCATCATTATTATTGGGAGGCAGAGGTGGTGGGTTCGAATCCCAGCTCCCCCCACGTCTGCTGTGTGACCTTGGGCAAGTCACTTCACTTCTCCGAGCCTCAGTCGCCTCCTCCGTCAAATGGGGATGAAGACCGTGAGCCCCCCGGGGGACAACCCCATCACCTTGTAACCTCCCCGGCGCTTAGGACAGTGCTTGGCACATAGTAAGCGCTTAATAAATGCCACCATCATCATTATTATTGGGAGTCAGAGGTGGTGGGTTCGAATCCCGGCTCCCCCCCCGTCTGCTGTGTGACCTTGGGCAAGTCACTTCACTTCTCCGAGCCTCAGTCGCCTCCTCCGTCAAACGGGGATGTTGCCGACTTGTCCTTCCCAGGCGCTTAGTACGGTGCTCCGCACACAGTAAGCGCCCAATAAATGCGATCGATCGATCGATCGATTGATTGGACGCGATCACCTTGTATCCCCCCGAGCGCTCAGTACAGTCAGCGCTTGATGAACGCCGCCGCTATTATTAGACGACGCTGGCCGCCCAGTGTAGACCGGCGGCCTAGTGTAGACGGCACCCGCCGCCCCGCGGAGACCGCAGACCCCCGGGGGGTAGACAACACCACCGGCCGCTCAGACCGTCCGTCCGAAATCGAACACGCTTTTATTATTGCTCTTCGGGGTTGGGGGGGACGGGGGGCCCCCCGCTTCTGTGCTTTTGGGGGGGGCGGGGGACGGGAGAGGACACGGGGGTGGACTCCCCCCCCCCCGGGGTCAGGGGTCAAAGGTCGGAGCCTAGGAGACGAAGGGCGAGGCGGTCCCCCGCCCCCCGGGGTCGGAGGTCAGGGGTCGGCGGGGGGTCACCGGGGGGGAACCCTAGGACTGGAAGGGGGGGCGCTGGGGCGGGCCCCTCCTCTGGGGTCAGAGGTCAGCCAGGAGCGGAAGGTGAAGGTGACCCCCGGGGGTCAAAGGTGAAGGGGTCGGCAGGGATCCCAGGCGGTGAGGATGCTCTGAGGGGGTCTCCCCCCCCCCCACCCCGGGGTCAGGGGTCACAGCTAGGAGTAGGGGAGGGCGATGCGGTGCCCCCCCCTCGGGGTCAAAGGTCATCTAGGAGGATGCTCCCGGACCCCGGGGGGTCAGCGGGGGTCAGGGGTCGCGGCCTCGGGGCAGGGGGGGAGGACGCCGCGCCCAACCCCGGGGTCACGGGGGGTCACCGGGGGTCACCGGGGGTCGGGGGTCGCGGCCTGGGAGGAGGAGGTGAGGGCGCCGCGGCGGTGCCCCGGGGTCGCGGGAGAAGGCAGGACCCCGGGGGTCGGGGGTCGGGGGTCGGGGGTCGTCGGGGGGCCTAGGAGTAGAAGGTGAGGACGCTGTGATGGTTGCCGCGGACGAGGAGGACCGGGGGCAGGTCGCGGGACAGGGCTTCCAGCCAGGCCATGTACAGCGAGCTCGACACCGATCCCTTCCGCGCCACGGGCAGGCTCCTGCGCGACACGCTCCGCCCCGGGACCGGCCGGCCGGGGGGGGGGCGGGCGGGCGGGCGGGGGGACACGCCGTCAGTCCCGGGACGGTGGGGAGCGACCAAGGGGGGGGACCGGGGCTGGCGGAGGGTCTCGGTGGGGAAAAGGGGGACGGGGGAGGATCCGTGGGGGGAATGGGGGGGGGGGGGGAGGGGGTTGGGGGGCGACTGGGGGGCGACCTGGAGGTGGGGGGGGGGGGCCTGGGAAGGGAAATAGGGGGGTGGGGGGGGTCTGAGGGGGGATAAGGGGATGGGGGAGGGTCTTTGGGGGGAAACAGAGGCCTGGGGGAGGATCCATGGGGGCAACGGGAGGGTGGGGAGGGGGCTTCAGGGCAACTGGGGGGCGACTGGGGGTGGGGGAGGGTCCTGGGAAGGAAAATAAGGGGGGTGGGGAGGGTCCATGGGGGGATAAGGGGATGGGGGAGGGTCCGGGGGGGGGAACGGAGGCCTGGGGGAGGGGGGTCTCGGTGGGAAAAAGGGGATGGGGGAGAAACGGGAGAGTGGGAGGGGGCTGGGGGGCAACTGGGGGGGTGGAGAATGGTCTGGGGGGGACCAGGGGGTGGGGGAGGGTCCTGGGAAGGAAAATAGGGGGACAGAGGGGGTCCGGGGGGAGATAAGGGGATGGGGGAGGGTCGGGGGGGGGGAAACCGGAGGCCTGGGGGAGGGTCTCGGTGGGAAAAAGAGGATGGGGAGGATCCATGGGGGGAATGGGAGGGTGGGGAGGGGGCTGGGGGGCAACTGGGGGGTGACTGGGGGTGGGGGAGGGTCCTGGGAAGGAAAATAAGGGGGGTGGGGGGGAAACAGAGGCCTGGCGGAGGGTCTTGGTGGGATAAAGGGGATGAGGGAGGGTCCGCGGGGGGAACGGGAGGGTGGGGAGGGGGCTGGGGGGCAACCGGTATGTGGGGGAGGGTCCTGGGAAGGAAAATAGGGGGGTGAGGGGGTCTGAGGGGGGATAAGGGGATGGGGAGGGTCCGGGGGGGGGGGGGGAATGGAGGCCTGGGGGAGGATCCATGGGGGCAACGGGAGGGTGGGGAGGGGGCTTCAGGGCAACTGGGGGGCGACTGGGGGTGGGTCCTGAAGGAAAATGAGGGGGGTGGGGAGGGTCCATGGGGGGATAAAGGGATGGGGGAGGGTCCGGGGGGGGGGGAAACGGAGGCCTGGGGGAGGATCTCGGTGGGAAAAAGGGGATGGGGGAGAAACGGGAGAGTGGGAGGGGGCTGGGGGGCAACTGGGGGGGTGGAGAATGGTCTGGAGGGGACCAGGGGGTGGGGGAGGGTCCTGGGAAGGAAAATAGGGGGACAGAGGGGGTCCGGGGGGAGATAAGGGGATGGGGGAGGGTCGGGGGGGGGGGAAACCGGAGGCCTGGGGGAGGGTCTCGGTGGGAAAAAGAGGATGGGGAGGATCCATGGGGGGAATGGGAGGGGGGGGAGGGGGCTGGGGGGCAACTGGGGGGTGACTGGGGGTGGGGGGAGGGTCCTGGGAAGGAAAATAAGGGGGGGTGGGGGGGAAACAGAGGCCTGGCGGAGGGTCTTGGTGGGATAAAGGGGATGAGGGAGGGTCCGCGGGGGGAACGGGAGGGTGGGGAGGGGGCTGGGGGGCAACGGGGGGTGACCGGTATGTGGGGGGAGGGTCCTGGGAAGGAAAATAGGGGGGTCGGAGGGGCCCGGGGGGATAAGGGGATGGGGAGGGTCCGGGGGGCGGGGGGGGGAAGGAAGGCCTGGGGGAGGATCCATGGGGGGAACGGGAGGGTGGGGAGGGGGCTTCAGGGCAACTGGGGGTGGGGGAGGGTCCTGGGAAGGAAAATAAGGGGGGTGGGGGGGGTCGGGGGGGGAAACAGAGGCCTGGGGGAGGGTCTCGGTGGGATAAAGGGGATGAGGGAGGAACTGTGGGGGGAACGGGAGGGTGGGGAGGGGGCTGGGGGGCAACTGGGGGGTGACTGGGATGTGGAGGAGGGTCCCGGGAAGGAAAATAGGGGGGTGGGGGGGTCTGAGGGGGGATAAGGGGATGGGGAGGGTCCGGGGGGGGGGGGAACCAGAGGCCTGGGGGAGGGTCTCGGTGGGAAAAAGGGGATGAGGGAGGATCCGTGAGGGGAACGGGAGGGTGGGGAGGGGGCTGCTGGGCAACTGCGGGGGGAGACCGGGATGTGGGGGAGGGTCCTGGGAAGGAAAATAGGGGGGTGGGGGGGTCCACGGGGGGATAAGGGGATGGGGGAGGGTCTTTGGGGGGAAACAGAGGCCTGGGGGAGGGTCTCAGTGGGAAAAAGGGGACGAGGGAGGATTCACGGGGGGGGGGGGGGGGGATAGGAGGGTGGGGAGGGGACTGGGGGGCGACTGGGGGTGGGGGAGGGTCCTGGGAAGGAAAATAGGGGGGTGGGGAGGGTCCATGGGGGGATAAGGGGATGGGGAGGGTCCGGGGGGGAAACGGAGGCCTGGGGGAGGGTCTCGGTGGGAAAAAGGGGATGAGGGAGGATCCACGGGGGGAACGGGAGGGTGGGGAGGGGGCTGGTGGGCAACTGGGGGGTGACTGGGATGTGGGGGAGGGTCCATGGGGGGATAAGGGGATGGGGGAGGGTCCGGAGGGGGGGGAACAGAGGCCTGGGGGAGGGTCTCGGTGGGAAAAAGGGGACGAGGGAGGATCCATGGGGGGAACGGGAGGGTGGGGAGGGGGCTGCGGGGCAACTGGGGGGGCGGAGGATGGTCGGGGGGGGGGAACGGGGGGATTGGGGAGGGTCCGGGAAATGGGGGAGGGTCTTAGGGGGGAAAAAGGGGGGTGGGGGAGGGTCCAGGGGGTGAACAGGGGACAGTGCCCTGCCCACAGTAAGCGCTCAATAAATATGACAATGAATGAACGAATGAACAGGGGGGTTTGGGAGGGTCCTGGGGGGGGAAAAGGGGGTGGGGGAGGGCCCGGGGAATGGGGGAGGGTCCGGGGGGGGGGAAAGGGGGGTCGGGGGCGGGGTCCCGGGCTACTTTCTGGCCGCCCCCTCCCGGCAACGGGACCCCGGGGGTCAGGGGTCGGTCGGGGGTCCTCACATGACGATGAGGTTGGCGGAGGCCGAGTGTTCGTGGAGCAGCTCGTTCAGGCGGATCTGGCGGAAGGTCTGCGGGGGGGGGGGGGGGACGGGGTGACCCTTGACCCCTGACCCCCTGACGACCCCCACCCCCCAGGCCTGACGGCCGCCCCGATCCCGGCCCCCCGCTGACCCCCGACCTCCAGGCCCGGCGGGCTTCCCGCCCCCCCGGTGACCCCTTGGTGACCTCTGACCCCGCCCCCCCCGCTGACCCCTGACCTCACCGAACCCCAGGCCGTCGATGACCCCTGTCCCACGCCGCCCCCCGACCCTCCCTCTCCCCGTGACCCCACTGATCCCACCCCCCGGCTCTCCGTGACCCCTGACCCCACGGATCCCCAGCCCTCCATGACCCCTGACCTCCCCCCAGCCAACATCTGTTCTCCCGCTCCCTCGCTGACCCTTGACCCCACCAAACCCACCCCCCGGGGCCCTCGGTGACCCATGACCCCGCCGTCCCCAGCCCCTGCTGACCCCTGACCCTCGGCCCCGCCCAACTTCCCGCCCCTGACCTCTGACCCCGTCGAACCCCAACCCTCAAAGCCCCCCCCGGTCCCGCGCTGACCCCCGACCCCGCCCATCTTCCCGCCCCTGACCCCCGGTGACCCCCGACGTGTTGACCTCTGACCCCACTGGACCCCGATCCCCAAAGACCCCTGATCCCACCATCCCCCGACCCTCGGCCCCACCCATCTTCCCACCCTTGACCCCGTGACCCCTGACCCCCTCAAACCCCGACCCTCAGAGACCCGTGATCCCGCGGTCCCCTGACCCCGGTGAGCCCTGACCTCACCGAAACCCACCCCTCAAAGACCCCCCCCCCCCGATCCCGCTGTCCCCAGCTGACCCCTGACCCTCAGCCCCACCCATCTTCCTACCCCTGACCCCCGGTGACCCCTGACCTCTCTGACCCCACCAAACCCCACCCCTCAAAGACCCCTGATCCCACCATCCCCAGCCCCTGCTGACCCCTGACCCTCAGTCCCAACCATCTTCCCACCCTTGACCCCTGGTGACCCCTGACCCCGCCGAACCCCAACCCTCAAAGACCCCCTGATCCCGCCGTCCCCTGACCCTCGACCCTGCCCACCTTCCCACCCCTGACCCCCAGTGACCCCTGACCCCCCGTGACCCTGGGCCTGCTGACCTCTGACCCTGCTGAACCCCGCCACTCAAAGACCTCCGATCCCACCATCCCCAGCTGACCCCTGACCCTCGGTCCCGCCCATCTTCCCACCCCTGACCTGCTGACCTCTGACCCCCCTGAATCCCAGCCCTCAAAGACCCCTGATCCCGCCGTCCCCTGACCTTCGACCCTGCCCACCTTCCCACCCCTGACCCCCGGTGACCCCTGACCTCTCTGACCCCACTGAACCCCAGCCCTCGAAGGCCCCCCGATCCGGCCGCCCCCAGCCCCTGCTGACCCCTGACCTTCAGTCCCACCCCTGACCCCCGGTGACCCCAGACCCGCTGACCTCTGACCCCCCGGAACCCCGGCCCTCAAAGACCCCTGATCCTGCCGCCCCCCGACCCCGCCCATCATCCCACCCTGACCCCCGGTGACCCCTGACCTCTCTGACCCCCGACCCCTCAGTCCCACTCATCTTCCCGCCCCTGACCCCCGGTGACCCCCGCCCCACCTCCCCACCCCGCCCCCCGGTGACCCCCGACCCTTGACCCCCCGGTGACCCCTGACCCCTGACCGACCTTGGTCTTGTAGAGGTGGAGCTCGTTGTCGGTGACGAGCCAGGGCCGTTCCTCCCGGGGGGCGGCGCTGGGCCCCCCGCCCCCGCCCCCGCCCCCGCCGTCCTCCTCCTCCTCCTCCTCGTGCACGCGCACGCGCTCCACCGTCGCCTCGAACGCCGCCACGCTGCGACACACGCCGCGACACGCCGCGACACGCGTGACACGGGTGCACACGCAGAGGGAGCTGGTGGGGGCGGGCCGGGCGGCGGGAGGTCCCCGGGCTCCCATCCCGGCTGACCTGGGGCGAGCCCCTTCCCCCCCCCCCCCCCCCGCCCCGGGCCTCAGTTTCCTCCCCCGCGGGATGGGACTCGGGTTCGCCCCAGCGCTTAGTACAGGGCTTGGCACGGAGGAGGAAGCGCTTCACAGCTACCACCATTGGCATTATTATCATTATTATTATTATTACTATATCACACACACACACACACACACACACACACACACACACACATCCACAGCCGCCCCCCCCCAACAGAAAAACACACACACACACACACACACACAGAGCAACAGGCAAAGAAACACATGAACACAGACACACATGAATGCAGACACACAGCCACACACGAACGCAGCCACACATGAACGCAGACACACAGACACAGGGACGCATACACATACACACACACACATGACCCACACCCACCCCCCACAACTGCATGCACATGCGCGCACACACACACACAAACAGACACAAAGAGATACACCCCAAAACACACAGAGAGAAACACAGACAACACCCCACCCCAAAACACACACACACAAACACACACACGGACACACCTGGACACCCCCCCAAAACACACATACGGAAACACAGACACCCCAAAACATACACACACGGACACACCCCAAAACACACACACGGACACAAACACACCAAAACACACACACACACACACACACACACCTGGACACACCCCAACAGGCAAAGAAACACATGAACACGGACACACATGAACGCAGACACACATGAACACACACACACACACACACACACACACAGGGACACACACACACGACCCACACACACTTGGACACACACACAAACACACGACCCACACACACTTGGACACACACACAAACACACAACCCACACACACTTGGACACACCCGGACACACCCCAACACACACGGACACACACACACACACCAACACACACACACACATACACATACACCCGGACCCACCCAAAAACACACAGACACCCGGACACACCCCAACAGGCAAAGAAACACATGAACACAGACACACATGAACGCAGACACACATGAACACAGACACAGGGACACACACACACACACACACGACCCACACACACTTGGACACACCCAGACACACCCCAAAACACACACATGGACACGCACACACACTCGCCAAAACACCCCCCCCACACGCATGTGTGCGCACACACACACACACACACCAAAGCACACACATGGACACACACACAGACACACCCCAAAGCACTCACATGGACACACACACACGACCCTCACCCCGACACGCATGCACGTGTACACACAGACACACACCAAAACATACACACGGATGCACGAACCCCCCCCCCGCCCCACGTGTGCACCCTCCCTCCAAAACACACAGACACACACGTGCCACCGCAGACGCACACGGACACCGCTGACGGTATCGCACCGTCCCCAGCGCCCCGCGGACTGTCCACTGGACGCTCCCAGGCTCTCACGCCCGGACGCGTGTGGACACGCACAAACACGCAGACACGCACACGCAAAACACACGCGTGTGCCCCGGCCTCACTTGTCTTTGCGGGGCCGGGTGTTGACGTCCCCGAGGACGGTGATGTCGGAGAAGTCGATGCGGAACTTGCTGAGCAGGGCCGCCATCCTGACCCGGGGAGACACGGGGGGGGGGGGGGGAGCGTTCAGCAAATACCATCGTTACTTGTGATAGACGCCCCCCGGGTCCCGACTGGACCCCCGTCCGCACGGTTGGTCTCGTCGGCCGTCTACACCGTGAGCCCGTTGTCGGGCAGGGACCGTCTCTAGGTAGATGTCGCCAAGCGCTCAGTACAGTGCTCTGCACACAGGGAGCGCTCAATAAATACGACTGAATGAATGAATGAATGAATGAATGAATGCTCCGTCTCGTCGTCCTTCTCCCCCGTCTAGACCGTGAGCCCGCTGTCGGGCAGGGACCGTCTCTAGATAGATGTCGCCAAGCGCTCAGTACAGTGCTCTGCACACAGGGAGCGCTCAATAAATACGACTGAATGAATGAATGAATGAATGAATGTTCCGTCCCGTCGTCCGTCTCCCCCGTCTAGACCGTGAGCCCGTTGTCGGGCAGGGACCGTCTCCAGATAGATGCCGCCAAGCGTTCAGTACAGTGCTCCGCACACAGGGAGCGCTCAATAAATACGAGTGAATGAATGAATGAATGAATGAATGTTCCGTCTCGTCATCCGTCTACATCGTCTAGACCGTGAGCCCGTTGTCGGGCAGGGACCGTCTCTAGGTAGATGTCGCCCACTTGGGCTTCCCAAGCGCTCAGTACAGTGCTCTGCACACAGGGAGCGCTCAATAAATACGACTGAATGAATGAATGAATGAATGAATGTTCCGTCCCGTCGTCCGTCTCCCCCGTCTACACCGTGAGCCCGTTGTTGGGCAGGGACCGTGTCTAGGTAGATGTCGCCAAGCGCTCAGTACAGTGCTCCGCACACAGGGAGCGCTCAATAAATGCGAGTGAATGAATGAATAAATGGATGAATGAATGTTCCGTCATCGTCCGTCTCCCCCGTCTAGACCGTGAGCCCGTCGTCGGGCAGGGACCGTCTCTAGGTAGAGGTCGCCAAGCGTTCAGTACAGTGCTCTGCACACAGGGAGCGCTCAATAAATACGACTGAATGAATGAATGAGTGAATGAATGAATGTTCAGTCTCGTCGTCCGTCTCCCCCGTCTAGACCGTGAGCCCGTCGTCGGGCAGGGACCGTCTCGAGGTAGATGTCGCCAAGCGCTCAGTACAGTGCTCTGCACACAGGGAGCGCTCAATAAATACGACTGAATGAATGAATGAATGAATGAATGAATGTTCCATCTTGTCATCCGTCTAGACCGTGAGCCCGCTGTCGGGCAGGGACCGTCTCTGGATGTCGCCGACTTGGGCTTCCCAAGCGTTCAGTACAGTGCTCTGCACACAGGGAGCGCTCAATAAATACGACTGAATGAATGAATAAATGAATGAATGAATGTTCAGTATCATCGTCCGTCTCCCCCGTCTAGACCGTGAGCCCGTTGTCGGGCAGGGACCGTATCTAGATAGATGTCGCCCACTTGGGCTTCCCAGGCGCTCAGTACAGTGCTCTGCACACAGGGAGCGCTCAATAAATACGCGTGAATGAATGAATGAATGTTCCGTCTCGTCGTCCGTCTCCCCCGTCTAGACCGTGAGCCCGTTGTCGGGCAGGGACCGTCTCTAGATAGATGTCGCCAAGCGCTCAGTACAGTGCTCTGCACACAGGGAGCGCTCAATAAATACGACTGAATGAATGAATGAATGAATGAATGAATGAATGTTCCATCATTGTTCGTCTCCCCCGTCTAGACCGTGAGCCCGTCGTCGGGCAGGGACCGTCTCTAGGTAGATGTCGCCAAGCGCTCAGTACAGTGCTCTGGACACAGGGAGCGCTCAATAAATGCGTGTGAATGAATGAATGAATGAATGAATGTTCAGTCTTGTCGTCCGCCTCCCCCGTCTACACCGTGAGCCCGTTGTCGGGCAGGGACCGTCTCTACATAGATGTCGCCAAGCGTTCAGTACAGTGCTCTGCACACAGGGAGCGCTCAATAAATACGACTGAATGAATGAATGAATGAATGAATGCTCCGTCTCGTCGTCCGTCTCCCCCGTCTACACCGTGAGCCCGCTGTCGGGCAGGGACCGTCTCTAGATAGATGTCGCCGACTTGGGCTTCCCAAGCGCTCAGTACAGTGCTCTGCACACAGGGAGCGTTCAATAAATACGACTGAATGAATGAATAAATGAATGAATGAATGTTCAGTATCATCGTCCGTCTCCCCCGTCTAGACCGTGAGCCCGCTGTCGGGCAGGGACCGTCTCTAGATAGATGTCGCCAAGCGCTCAGTACAGTGCTCTGCACACAGGGAGCGCTCAATAAATACGTGTGAATGAATGAATGAATGAATGAATGTTCAGTATCATCGTCCGTCTCCCCCCCCGTCCCGTCGTCCGTCTCCCCCGTCTAGACCGTGAGCCCGTTGTCGGGCAGGGACCGTCTCTAGGTAGATGTCGCCAAGCGTTCAGTACAGTGCTCTGCACACAGGGAGCGCTCAATAAATACGACTGAATGAATGAATGAATGAATGAATGAATGAATGTTCCGTCATCGTCCGTCTCCCCCCGTCTAGACCGTGAGCCCGTTGTCGGGCAGGGACCGTCTCTAGATAGATGTCGCCAAGCGTTCAGTACAGTGCTCCGCACACAGGGAGCGCTCAATAAATACGACTGAATGAATGAATGAATGAATGAATGTTCCGTCTCGTCGTCCGTCTCCCCCGTCTACACCGTGAGCCCGTTGTCGGGCAGGGACCGTCTCTAGGTAGATGTCGCCAAGCGCTCAGTACAGTGCTCCGCACACAGGGAGCGCTCAATAAATACGACTGAATGAATGAATGAATGAATGAATGTTCCATCTCGTCATCCGTCTAGACCGTGAGCCCGCTGTCGGGCAGGGACCGTCTCTAGGTAGATGTCGCCAAGCGTTCAGTACAGTGCTCCGCACACAGGGAGCGCTCAATAAATACCACTGAATGAATGAATGGATGAATGAATGAATGAATGTTCAGTCTCGTCGTCCGTCTCCCCCGTCTACACCGTGAGCCCGTTGTCGGGCAGGGACCGTCTCTACATAGATGTCGCCAAGCGTTCAGTACAGTGCTCTGCACACAGGGAGTGCTCAATAAATACGACTGAATGAATGAATAAATGAATGAATGAATGTTCCGTCTCGTCGTCCGTCTCCCCCGTCTACACCGTGAGCCCGTTGTCGGGCAGGGACCGTCTCTAGGTAGATGTGGCCAAGCGCTCAGTACAGTGCTCCGCACACAGGGAGCGCTCAATAAATACGACTGAATGAATGAATGAATGAATGTTTGTCATGGTCCGTCTCCCCCGTCTAGACCGTGAGCCCGTCGTCGGGCAGGGACCGTCTCTAGGTAGAGGTCGCCAAGCGTTCAGTACAGTGCTCTGCACACAGGGAGCGCTCAATAAATACGACTGAATGAATGAATGAGTGAATGAATGAATGTTCAGTCTCGTCGTCCGTCTCCCCCGTCTAGACCGTGAGCCCGCTGTCGGGCAGGGACCGTCTCTAGGTAGATGTCGCCAAGCGCTCAGTACAGTGCTCTGCACACAGGGAGCGCTCAATAAATACGAGTGAATGAATGAATGAATGAATGTTCAGTATCATCGTCCGTCTCCCCCGTCTAGACCATGAGCCCGCTGTCGGGCAGGGACCGTCTCTAGATAGATGTCGCCAAGCGCTCAGTACAGTGCTCTGGACACAGGGAGCGCTCAATAAATACGTGTGAATGAATGAATGAATGAATGAATGTTCCGTCTCGTCGTCCGTCTCCCCCGTCTAGACCGTGAGCCCGTCGTCGGGCAGGGACCGTCTCGAGGTAGATGTCGCCAAGCGCTCAGTACAGTGCTCTGCACCCAGGGAGCACTCAATAAATACGAGTGAATGAATGAATGAATGAATGAATGTTCCATCTTGTCATCCGTCTAGACCGTGAGCCCGCTGTCGGGCAGGGACCGTCTCTGGATGTCGCCGACTTGGGCTTCCCAAGCGTTCAGTACAGTGCTCTGCACACAGGGAGCGCTCAATAAATACGACTGAATGAATGAATAAATGAATGAATGAATGTTCAGTATCATCGTTCGTCTCCCCCGTCTAGACCGTGAGCCCGTTGTCGGGCAGGGACCGTATCTAGATAGATGTCGCCCACTTGGGCTTCCCAGGCGCTCAGTACAGTGCTCTGCACACAGGGAGCGCTCAATAAGTACGAGTGAATGAATGAATGAATGAATGAATGAATGAATGTTCTGTCTCATCATCCGTCTCCCCCGTCTAGACCGTGAGCCCGTTGTCGGGCAGGGACCGTCTCTAGGTAGATGTCGCCAAGCGTTCAGTACAGTGCTCTGCACACAGGGAGCGCTCAATAAGTACGAGTGAATGAATGAATGAATGAATGAATGAATGAATGTTCTGTCTCATCATCCGTCTCCCCCGTCTAGACCGTGAGCCCGTTGTCGGGCAGGGACCGTCTCTAGGTAGATGTCGCCAAGCGTTCAGTACAGTGCTCTGCACACAGGGAGCGCTCAATAAATACGACTGAATGAATGAATGAATGAATGAATGAATGTTCCGTCATCGTCCGTCTCCCCCGTCTAGACTGTGAGCCCGTCGTCGGGCAGGGACCGTCTCTAGGTAGATGTCGCCAAGCGCTCAGTACAGTGCCCCGCACACAGGGAGCGCTCAATAAATACGACTGAATGAATGAATGAATGAATGAATGATTTTTCCTTCATTGTCTGTCTCCCCCGTCTAGACCGTGAGCCCATTGTCGGGCAGGGACCGTCTCTAGGTAGATGTCGCCAAGCGCTCAGTACAGTGCTCCGCACACAGGGAGCGCTCAATAAATACGACTGAATGAATGAATGAATGAATGAATGAATGTTCCGTCATCGTCCGTCTCCCCCGTCTAGACTGTGAGCCCGTCGTCGGGCAGGGACCGTCTCTAGGTAGATGTGGCCAAGCGCTCAGTACAGTGCTCTGCACACAGGGAGCGCTCAATAAATACGACTGAATGAATGAATGAATGAATGAATGTTCCGTCTCGTCATCCGTCTAGACTGTGAGCCCGCTGTCGGGCAGGGACCGTCTCTAGGTAGATGTCGCCAAGCGTTCAGTACAGTGCTCTGCACACAGGGAGCGCTCAATAAATACCACTGAATGAATGAATGAATAATGGATGAATGAATGAATGTTCCGTCATCGTCCGTCTCCCCCGTCTAGACCGTGAGCCCGCTGTTGGGTAGGGACCGTCTCTAGATGTCGTCGACTTGGACTTCCCAAGCGCTCAGTACAGTGCTCTGCACACAGGGAGCGCTCAATAAATACCACTGAATGAATGAATGAATGAATGAATGAATACGATCGAACGAGTGGACTGAAAAGCGGCCGGTGACGGCGTCCTATACCGACCGGACCGGCCTCTCCCGGGCGCTCAGTACAGCGGCGGGAGGCGGCGCCGACCCCGGGGGTCGGGATTCGAACTCACGCCCTGCGGTCGTGGTCGATCCGGTTCATCTTCCCGCCGATGAAGACGCGGATGCGGCAGTCCTTCCACTTGCGCTTGGTGGTCAGCAGGTAGGGGATCAGCAGCGTCAGCCCTGCGTGCGGCGCCGCCCCTGCCTCAGTTTCCCCTCCCCTTCAGCGGGCATCCCACCCTGGGCCTCAGTTTCCCCTTCTGAAGACTGGGCGGCCAACCTCCCGCTCCGAGCCTCGGTTTCCCCTTCGGGAGAACGGGCGTCCTAGCCCCGCCCCGGGCCTAGGTTGCCCCTTCTGAAGCTAATCTCAGCTCCGAGCCTCAGTTTCCCCTAAATGGGCATTCTATGTCGGCCCTGTGCCTCAGTTTCCCCTTCTGAAGCTAACCTCAGCTCCGAGCCTCAGTTTCCCCTAAATGGGCATTCTGTGTCGGCCCCGTGCCTCGGTTTCCCCTTCTGTAAAATGGACATCCTATCATCTCGGCCCCGTGCCTCGGTTTTTCCTTCCGTAAAGTGGGGATCCTAGCTCTACCCCGGGCCTCAGTTTCCCCTTCTGCAAAACGGGCATCCTATCTGCCCTGGGCCTCAGTTTCCCCTTCTGAAACTAATCTCAGCTCCGAGCCTCAGTTTCCTCGAATGAAACATGGGCATCCCACTGCTGCCTCGGGCCTCAGTTTCCCCTCCCCTTCAGCGGGCATCCCGCCCCGGGCCTCAGTTTCCCCTTCTGAAACTAACCTCAGCTCCGAGCCTCAGTTCCCTCTAAATTGGCATTCTATGTCTGCCCCGGGCCTCAGTTTCCCCTTCTGTAAAATGGGCATCCTATCTCCCATCCTTCTGTAAAGTGGGCATTCTAGCTCTACCCCGGGCCTCAGTTTCCCCTTCTGTAAAACGGGCATCCTATCTGCCCCGGGCCTCGGTTTCCCCTTCTGAAACTAATTTCAGCTCCGAGCCTCAGTTTCCTCTACTGAAAAATGGGCATCCCACTGCTGTCCCGGGCCTCAGTTTCCTCTACTGAAAAACGGGCATCCCACTGCGGCCCCGGGCCTCAGTTTCCCCTCCCTTTCAGGGGGCATCCTGCCCCGGGCCTCAGTTTCCCCTTCTGAAGACTGGGCGGCCAACCTCCCGCTCCGAGCCTCGGTTTCCCCTTCGGGAGAACGGGCGTCCTAGCCCCGCCCCGGGCCTCGGTTGCCCCTTCTGAGGCTAATCTCAGCTCCGAGCCTCAGTTTCCCCTAAATGGGCATTCTGTGTCGGCCCCGTGCCTCGGTTTCCCCTTCTGTAAAATGGACATCCTATCATCTCGGCCCCGTCCCTCGGTTTTTCCTTCCGTAAAGTGGGTATCCTATCTCTACCCCGGGCCTCAGTTTCCCCTTCTGCAAAACGGGCATCCTATCTGCCCTGGGCCTCAGTTTCCCCTTCTGAAACTAATCTCAGCTCCGAGCCTCAGTTTCCCCTAAATGGGCATTCTATGTCGGCCCTGTGCCTCAGTTTCCCCTTCTGTAAAATGGACATCCTATCTCGGCCCCATGCCTCAGTTTTTCCATCCTATCTCTACCGGGCCTCAGTATCCCCTTCTGTAAAACGGGCATCCTATCTGCCCCGGGCCTCGGTTTCCCCTTCTGAAACTAACCTCAGCTCCGAGCCTCAGTTTCCTCTAAATGGGCATTCCATGTCTGCCCCATGCCTCGGTTTCCCCTTCTGTAAAATGGACATCCTATCTCCTATCCTTCTGTAAAGTGGGTATCCTATTTCTACCCCGGGCCTCAGTTTCCCCTTCTGTAAAACGGGCATCCTATCTCTGCCCCAGGCCTCGGTTTCCCCTTCTGAAACTAATCTCAGCTCTGAGCCTCAGTTTCCTCTAATGAAAAACGGGCATCCCACTGCGGCCCCGGGCCTCAGTTTCCCCTCCCCTTCAGCGGGCATCCCGCCCCGGGCCTCAGTTTCCCCTTCTGAATAATGGGCGGCCAACCTCCCGCTCTGAGCCTCGGTTTCCCCTTCGGGAGAACGGGCGTCCTAGCTCCGGCCCGGGCCTTGGTTTCCCCTTCTGAAGCTAACCTCAGCTCTGAGCCTCAGTTTCCCCTAAATGGGCATTCTGTGTCGGCCCCGTGCCTCGGTTTCCCCTTCTGTAAAATGGACATCCTATCATCTCGGCCCCGTGCCTCGGTTTTTCCTTCCGTAAAGTGGGTATCCTATCTCTACCCCGGGCCTCAGTTTCCCCTTCTGCAAAACGGGCATCCTATCAGCCCTGGGCCTCAGTTTCCCCTTCTGAAACTAATCTCAGCTCCGAGCCTCAGTTTCCCCTAAATGGGCATTCTATGTCGGCCCTGTGCCTCAGTTTCCCCTTCTGTAAAATGGACATCCTATCTCGGCCCCATGCCTCAGTTTTTCCATCCTATCTCTACCGGGCCTCAGTATCCCCTTCTGTAAAACGGGCATCCTATCTGCCCCGGGCCTCGGTTTCCCCTTCTGAAACTAACCTCAGCTCCGAGCCTCAGTTTCCTCTAAATGGGCATTCCATGTCTGCCCCGTGCCTCAGTTTCCCCTTCTGTAAAATGGACATCCTATCTCCTATCCTTCTGTAAAGTGGGTATCCTATTTCTACCCCGGGCCCTCAGTTTCCCCCTTCTGTAAAACGGGCATCCTATCTCTGCCCCAGGCCTCGGTTTCCCCTTCTGAAACTAATCTCAGCTCTGAGCCTCAGTTTCCTCTAATGAAAAACGGGCAACCCACTGTGGCCCCGGGCCTCAGTTTCCCCTCCCCTTCAGCGGGCATCCCGCCCCGGGCCTCAGTTTCCCCTTCTGAATAATGGGCGGCCAACCTCCCGCTCTGAGCCTCGGTTTCCCCTTCGGGAGAACGGGCGTCCTAGCTCCGGCCCGGGCCTTGGTTTCCCCTTCTGAAGCTAACCTCAGCTCTGAGCCTCAGTTTCCCCTAAATGGGCATTCTATGTCGGCCCCGTGCCTCGGTTTCCCCTTCTGTAAAATGGACATCCTATCATCTCGGCCCCGTGCCTCGGTTTTTCCTTCTGTAAAGTGGGTATCCCACCTCTACCCCGAGCCTCAGTTTCCCCTTCTGTAAAACGGGCATCCTCTCTGCCCCGGGCCTCGGTTTCCCCTTCTGAAACTAATCTCAGCTCCGAGCCTGTTCCCTCGAATGAAAAATGGGCATCCCACTGCTGCCCGGGCCTCAGTTTCCTCTTCTGAAAAATGGGCATCCCACTGGGGCCCCAGGCCTCAGTTTCCCCTCCCCTCCAGCAGGCATCCCACCCTGGGTCTCAGTTTCCCCTTCTGAAGAATGGGCGGCTAACCTCCCACTCTGAACCTCGGTTTCCCCTTTGGTTTCCCCTTCTGAAACTAATCCCAGCTCTGAGCCTCAGTTTCCCCTAAATGGGCATTCTATGTCCGCGCCGTGCCTCGGTTTCCCCTTCTGTAAAATGGACATCCTATCATCTCGGCCCCGTGCCTCGGTTTTTCCTTCCGTAAAGTGGGTATCCTAACTCTTCCCCAGGCCTCAGTTTCCCCTTCTGTAAAACGGGCATCCTATCTGCCCCGGGCCTCGGTTTCCCCTTCTGAAACTAACCTCAGCTCCGAGCCTCAGATTCCCCTAAATGGGCATTCTATGTCGGCCCCGTGCCTCGGTTTCCCCTTCTGTAAAATGGACATCCTATCATCTCGGCCCCGTGCCTCGGTTTTTCCTTCCGTAAAGTGGGGATCCTATCTCTACCCCGGGCCTCAGTTTCCCCTTCTGTAAACCGGGCATCCTATCTGCCCCGGGCCTCGGTTTCCCCTTCTGAAACTAATCTCGGCTCCGGGCCTCAGTTTCCTCTAATGAAACATGGGCATCCCACTGCTGCCCCGGGCCTCAGTTTCCCCTCCCCTTCAGCGGGCATCCCGCCCCGGGCCTCAGTTTCCCCTTCTGAAGAATGGGCGGCCAACCTCCTGCTCTGAGCCTCGGTTTCCCCTTCGGGAGAACGGGCGTCCTAGCTCCGGCCCGGGCCTCGGTATCCCCTTCTGAAGCTAATCTCAGCTCCGAGCCTCAGTTTCCCCTAAACGGGCATTCTATGTCTGCCCCGTGCCTCGGTTTCCCCTTCTGTAAAATGGGCATCCTATCTCCTATACTTCTGTAAAGTGGGCATCCTATCTCTACCCCGGGCCTCAGTTTCCCCTTCTGTAAAACGGGCATCCTATCTGCCCCGGGCCTCGGTTTCCCCTTCTGAAACTAATTTCAGCTCCGAGCCTCAGTTTCCTCTCCTGAAAAATGGGCATCACACTGCTGCCCCGTGCCTCAGTTTCCCCTTCTGTAAAATGAACATCCTACCTGCCCCGTGCCTCAGTTTCCCCTTCTGTAAAATGAACATCCTACCTGCCCCGTGCCTCAGTTTTCCCTTCTGTAAAGTGGGGATCCTATCTCTGCCCCGGGTCTCAGTTTCCCCCCCTGTAAAATGGGCATCCTATCTGCCCCAAGCCTCAGTTTCCCCTTCTTTAAAACGGGCATCCTATCTGCTCCGGGCCTCGGTTTCCCCTTCTGAAACTAACCTCAGCTCCGAGCCTCAGTTTCCTCTACTGAAAAATGGGCATCCCGCTGCTGCCCCGGGCCTCAGTTCCCCCTTCCGTAAAACGGGCGTCCTACCTCTGCCCCGGGCCTCGGTTTCCCCTTCTGAAACTAATCTCAGCTCCGAGCCACAGTTTCCTCTTCCGGAAAATGGGCATCCCTTCAATCGTATTTATTGAGCGCTTACTGTGTGCAGAGCACTGTACTAAACGCTTTTCATTGTTGCCCCCTCTGTCTCTGTCTCCCTCCCTGTCTCTCCCCATCTCCGCCTCTCCCCCCCCCCGTCTCTGTCCCCCTTGATCCCCTCCTGTCTCTCTCCTTCTCCTTGTCTCTCTCCCCATCTCTCCTTGTCTCTCCCCATCTCTCCCTCTGTCTCTGTCACCCTCAATCTCCTCCCGTCTCTTTCCCCCATCTCTGTCTCTCTCCATTTCTCCTTGTCTCTCTCCATCTCTCCCCGTCTCTCCCTCTGTCTCTGTCCCCCTTAATCTCCTCCTGTCTCTCCCTGTCTCTCTCCCCCATCTCCCTCTCCATTTCTCCCTGTCTCTCCCCATCTCTCCCCGTTTCTGTCACCCTAAATCTCCTGTCTCCCTCTCCTTGTCTCTGCCTCTCTCCCCACTTTCTCCCTGTCTCTCTGTCTCTCCTTCTGTCTCTGTCACCCTTAATCTCCTCCTGTCTCTGCCTCTCTCCCCCATCTCCACCTCTCTCCATCTCTCCCTGTCTCTCCCCATCTCTCCCTGTCTCTGTCACCCTCAATCTCCTCCTGTCTCTCCCTCTCCCTCCTTGTCGCTGCCTCTCTCCATTTCTCCTTGTCTCTCCCCATCTCTCCCTCTGTCTCCCTCTCTCTCTTTGTCTCTGCCTCTCTCCCCCATCTCCGTCTCTCTCCATTTCTCCCTGTCTCTCTCTCCTTCTGTCTCTGTCACCCTTAATCTCCTCCTCTCTCCCTCTCTCCTTGTCTCTGTCTCTCTCCCCATCTCTCCCTGTCTCTGTCACCCTTAATCCCCTCCTGTCTCTCTCTCTCCTTGTCTCTCCCTCTCTCCCCCATCTCCGTCTCTCTCCCCATCTCTCCCTCCATCTCCCTTAATCCCCTCCTGTCTCTCTCCCCTCTTTCTCGTCTCTGCCTCTCTCCCCCATCTCCATCTCTCTCCATTTCTCCTTGTCTCTCCCCATTTCTGTCCCCCTTAATCCCCTCCTGTCTCTCTCCCTCTCTCCCCATCTCCATCTCTCTCCATTTCTCCTTGTCTCTCCCCATCTCTCCCTCTGTCACCCTCAACCCCCTCCTGTCTCTCTCCCTCTCGTCTCTGCCTCTCTCCTCCATCTCTGTCTCTCCCCATCTCTCCCTGTCTCTGTCACCCTTAATCCCCTCCTGTCTCTCCTTGTCTCTCTCCATCTCCACCTGTCTCTCCCCATCTCTCCCTGTCTCTGTCACCCTTAATCTCCTCCTGTCTCTCTCCCTCTTTCTCCTTGTCTCTCCCTCTTCTCCATCTCTCTCCATCTCCCCGTCTCAGTCACCCTTAATCCCCTCCTGTCTCTCTCCCTGTCTCTGCCTCTCTCCCCTTCTCCGTCTCTCCCCATCTCTTCCTGTCTCTGTCCCCCTTAATCCCCTCCTGTCTCTCTCCCTTTCTCCTTGTCTCTCTCCCCATCTCTGTCTCTCCCTGTCTCTGTCCCCCTTAATCCCCTCCTGTCTCTCTCCCTTTCTCCTTGTCTCTCTCCCCCATCTCCATCTCTCTCCATTTCTCTCCCCATCTCTCCCTGTCTCTGTCCCCCTTAATCCCCTCCTGTCTCTCTCCTTCTCCTTGTCTCTCTCCCCCATCTCCGTCTCTCCCCATTTCTCCTTGTCTCTCGCCATCTCTCCCTGTCTCTCCCCATCTCTCCCTCTGTCACCCTTAATCCCCTCCTGTCTCTCTCCTTCTCCTTGTCTCTCTCCCCATCTCCGTCTCTCTCCATTTCTCTTTGTCTCTCCCCATCTCTCCCTCTGTCTCCCTTAATCCCCTCCTGTCTCTCTCCCCTCTTTCTCGTCTCTGCCTCTCTCCCCCATCTCCGTCTCTCCCCATCTCTGTCTCCCTTAATCTCCTCCTGTCTCTCCCTCTCGTCTCTGCCTCTCTCCCTCATCTCCGTCTCCATCTCTCCCTGTCTCTCTCCCCATCTCTCCCTGTCTCTGTCACCCTCAATCTCCTCCTGTCTCTCTCCCTCTCTCCTTGTCTCTGCCTCTCTCCCCCATCTCCGTCTCTCCCCATCTCTGTCACCCTTAATCCCCTCCTGTCTCTCTCCTTGTCTCTGCCTCTCTCCCCCATCTCTCCATCTCTGTCCCCCTTAATCCCCTCCTGTCTCTCTTTCTCCTTGTCTCTCTCCCCCATCTCTGTCTCTCCCCATCTCTCCCTGTCTCTGTCCCCCTTAATCCCCTCCTGTCTCTCTCCCTCTTTCTCCTTGTCTCTCCCCATCTGTCTCTCTCCATCTCTCCCTCTGTCTCTGTCACCCTTAATCCCTCCTGTCTCTCTCCCTTTCTCCTTGTCTCTCCCCATCTCTCCCTCAGTCTCTGTCACCCTTAATCCCTCCTGTCTCTCTCCCTTTCTCCTTGTCTCTCCCCCATCTCCCTGTCTCTCCCCATCTCTTCCTCTGTCTCTGTCCCCCTTAATCCCCTCCTGTCTCTCTCCCTTTCTCCTTATCTCTCTCCCCATCTCCATCTCTCTCCATCTCTCCTTGTCTCTCCCCATCTCTCCCCCATCTCTGCCTCCCTTAATCCCCTCCTGTCTCTCTCCCTCTTTCTCCTTATCTCTCTCCCCATCTCCATCTCTCTCCATCTCTCCCTGTCTCTCCCCATCTCTCCCCCCGTCTCTGTCCCCCTTAATCCCCTCCTGTCTCTCTCCCTTTCTCCCTGTCTCTCTCCCCCATCTCCGTCTCTCCCCATCTCTCCCTCCGTCTCTGTCACCCTCAATCTCCTGTCTCTCTTAATACCACTAATAACGACGTCATTTATTAGGCGCTCACTACGCGCCCAGCACTGCTCTACACGCCGGGGAGGTCACCAGGCGACCGGGCGCTCCCCGGGTTGTCGGGCCTTCACCCCCATTTCCCAGACGAGGGAACCGAGGCCCAGAGAAGGGAAGCGGCTCGCCCGGGATTCGAACCCACGACCCCGGGCTCTTCTGAGCCGCGCTGCTTCTCCATCTCCTTCTGTCTCTCCCACCCCGGCGCTCGGCCCACGGTGAGCGCCCAAACCACCCCCCCACCCAACTCCGGGCGCTCAGTACAGCGCCCCCGCCCCCGCCGCCCCCCCGGGGGCGTCCCCCCCAGCCCCCCCGGACCTCCGTCGTCAAAAAGCCACCAGACGTCGATGGTGCCTCTGCCTTGTTTCTTCTGGAACCGCTGGCTGCCTTCTAGCAGCCGCTGCTCCCCGTGACCTAAGGCGGCGGGGCCTCCGGGCTCTGAAAAAAAATCAAAAATAATAATAATAATTAATAATAATAATAATAATGGGCATTTATTAAGCGCTTACTACGTGCCAAGCACTGTTCTGAGCGCCGGGGAGGAGACGGCGTGACCAGGCTGTCCCCCCTGGGGCTCCCGGTCTTCACCCCCATTTTCCAGATGAGGTCACTGAGGCCCGGAGAAGTGACTTGCCCAAGATCACCCAGCAGACAGGGGGCGGAGCCGGGACTCGAACCCGTGACCTCGGACTCCAAAGCCCGGGCTCTTCCCACTGAGCCACGCTGCTTCTCTATACTAATAGCATTTATTAGGCACTTACTATGTGCCAAGCGCTGTTCTGAGCGCCGGGGAGGTTACAAGGTGATGGGGTTGTCCCCCGGGGGGCTCACGGTCTTCATCCCCATTTGACAGATGAGGGAACTGAGGCTCAGAGAAGTTGGGTGACAATAATAATAATAGTGATGGCATCTATTAAGCGCTTACTATGTGCCAAGCACTGTTCTGAGCGCTGGGGAGGTTACAAGGTGATGGGGTTGTCCCCCGGGGGGCTCACGGTCTTCATCCCCATTTGACAGATGAGGAAACTGAGGCTCAGAGAAGTTAGGTGACTCAATAATAATAATAACGATGGCATCTATTAAGCGCTTACTATGTGCCAAGCGCTGTTCTGAGCGCCGGGGAGGTTACAAGGTGATGGGGTTGTCCCCCGGGGGGCTCACGGTCTTCATCCCCATTTGACAGATGAGGGAACTGAGGCCCAGAGAATAATAATAATGACGGCATTTATTAAGCGCTTACTACGTGCCAAGCACTGTTCTAAGCGCTGGGGAGGTTACAAGGTGATTGGGTACCAAGCGCTTAGTACAGTGCTCTGTGCACAGTAAGCGCTCAATAAATACGATGGAATGAATGAATGAATATTGACTGTGAGCCTGCTGTTGGGTAGGGACCGTCTCTAGATGTTGCCAACTTGGACTTTCCAAGGGCTTAGTACAGTGCCCTGTGCACAGTAAGCGCTCAATAAATACGATGGAATGAATGAATGAATAAATATAGACGACTGTGAGCCCATTGTTGGGTAGGGACCGTCTCTAGATGTTGCCAACTTGGACTTTCCAAGCGCTTAGTACAGTGCTCTGCGCACAGTAAGCGCTCAATAAATACGATGGAATGAATGAATGAATAAATATAGACGACTGTGAGCCCGTTGTTGGGTAGGGACCGTCTCTAGATGTTGCCAACTTGGACTTTCCAAGCGCTTAGTACAGTGCTCTGCGCACAGTCAGCGCTCAATAAATACAATGGAATGAATGAATGAATGAATGAATATAGACGACTGTGAGCCCGTTGTTGGGTAGGGACCGTCTCTATATGTTGTCAACTTGGACTTCCCAAGCGCTTAGTACAGTGCTCTGCACTTCCCAAGCACTAAGTCCAGTGCTCTGCACACAGTAAGCGCTCAATAAATACGATTGAATGAATGAATGAATACGATGGAATGAATGAATGAATATAGACCGTGAGCCCGCTGTTGGGTAGGCACCGCCTCTAGATGTTGCCAGCTTGGACTTCCCAAGCGCTTAGTACAGTACTTAGCGCTTCCCAAGCGCTTAGTCCAGCGCTCTGCACACAGTCAGCGCTCAATAAATACGATGGAATGTATGAATGAATGAATATGATGGAATGAATGAATGAATACAGACTGTGAGCCCGCTGTTGGGTACGGACCGCCTCCAGATGTTGCCAACTTGGACTTCCCAAGCGCTTAGTACAGTACTTAGCGCTTCCCAAGTGCTTAGCCCAGCGCTCTGCACACAGTCAGCGCTCAATAAGTACGATTGAATGAATAATGAAAGAATGAGTGAATGAATATCAACCGTGAGCCCGTTGTAGGGTAGGGACTGTCTCTAGATGTTGCCAACTTGCACTTTCCAAGCGCTTAGTACAGTACCTAGTGCTTCCCAAGTGCTTAGCCCAGTGCTCTGCACACAGTCAGCGCTCAATAAATGTGATTGAATGAATGAATGAATATGATGGAATGAATGAATGAATATGATGGAACAAATGAATGAATATGATGGAATGAATGAATGAAGATATACCATGAGCCCATTGTTGGGTAGGGACCGCCTCTAGATGTTGCCAACTTGGACTTCCCAAGCGCTTAGTACAGTACCTAGCGCTTCCCAAGCGCTTAGTCCAGCGCTCTGCACACAGTAAGCGCTCAATAAATACGATTGAATGAATAATGAAAGAATGAATGAATGAATACAGACCGTGAGCCCGCTGTTGGGTAGGGACCGCCTCTAGATGTTGCCAACTTGGACTTCCCAAGCGCTTAGTACAGTACTTAGCGCTTCCCAAGCGCTTAGTCCAGCGCTCTGCACACAGTAAGAGCTCAATAAATACGACTGAATGAATGAATTAATACAATGGAATGAATGAATGAATACAGACTGTGAGCCCGCTGTTGGGTAGGGACCGCCTCTAGATGTTGCCAACTTGGACTTCCCAAGCGCTTAGTACAGTACTTAGCGCTTCCCAAGCGCTTAGTCCAGCGCTCTGCACACAGCCAGCGCTCAATAAATACGATGGAATGAATGAATGAATGAATACGATGGAATGAATGATGCCTGAATGACTAATGAAAGAATGAATGAATGAATACAGACTGTGAGCCCGCCTCTAGATGTTGCCAATTTGGACTTCCCAAGCGCTTAGTACGGTACTTAGCGCTTCCCAAGCGCTTAGTCCAGCGCTCAATAAATACGATGGAATGAATGAATGAATACATACGATTGAATGAATACAGAGACGGTCCCTAAATGATTGAATGGTCACCCCCCCCGCCCCGCTCCGCCCTCCCACCCTCAGTTTCCTCCTGATCCCCGCCCCTGCGGAGACGCCGGGTGTCCTCCCAAGGCCCAGAGGAAGACGGGGGGGGGGGGGGGGGGGGGGGGGCGGGCGCCTGCCTTGTTTCAGGAGGGGCTGCTGGGCCGGGCTCTTGCCGTCGTCCTCCTCCTCTGGATCCGGTCCGGGAAGAGACGCGGGCGGGAAAGACGGGAGGGATGCGGGTGAGAGGAGAGGGGCGTCAGCGGCCTCCGACGCTCAGGGCTCCCCATCTTCCCCGCGATTCGCACTCTCTCCCTTCCCAGCTGAGTGCTCCCGCGGCCCCCAGGCTCCCGCGGGGGGTGCTCCGTGCTCCCGCGCTCAGCCGGAAAATGCCCTCTGTGCTCCCTTCTTCCTTAGGGACTGTCTCTAGATGTTATATGCATTCATTTATTCACTCAATCATTCATTCATTCACACACGCCTTTCAATCAATCAATCAATCGTATTTATTGAGCGCTTACTGTGTGCAGAGCACTGTACTGAGCGCTTGGGAAGTACAAGTTGGCAACATATACACTCCTTTGATTCATTCATACATTCATTTGTTCACTCATTCATTCATTCACACATTCATTTGTTCACTCACTCCTTTCATTCATTCATTCACTCAGTCACACATTCACTTATTCAGTCACTCATGCATTAATGCACTCATTTATTCACTCACTCAATCATTCATTTACTTATTCATTCACGCACTCCTTTCATTCATTCAGTCATTCATTCACTTACTCAATCATTCATTCATACTCTGATTCATTCATACATTCATTTGTTCACTCATTCATTCATTCACACATTCATTTGTTCACGCACTCCTTTCATTCATTCATTCATTCACACATTCATTTACTCAGTCACTCATTCATTAATGCACTCATTTATTCACTCACTCAATCATTCATTTACTTATTCATTCACGCACTCCTTTCATTCATTCACTCATTCATTAATGCACTCATTTATTCACTCACTCATTCATTTACTTATTCATTCACGCACTCCTTTCATTCATTCACTCATTCATTAATGCACTCATTTATTCACTCACTCAATCATTCATTTACTTATTCATTCATGCACTCCTTTCATTCATTCAGTCATTCATTCATTTACTCAATCATTCATTCATACTCTGATTCATTCATATATTCATTTGTTCACTCATTCATTCATTCACACATTCATTTGTTCACGCACTCCTTTCATTCATTCAGTCATTCACACATTCATTTACTGTCACTCATTCATTAATGCACTCATTAATTCACTCACTCAATCATTCATTTACTTATTCATTCACGCACTCCTTTCATTCATTCAGCCACTCATTCATTAATGCACTCATTTATTCACTCAATCATTCATTTACTTATTCATTCACACACTCCATTCATTCATTCAGTCATTCATTCACCTACTCAATCATTCATTCATACTCTGATTCATTCATACATTCATTTGTTCACTCATTCATTCATTCACACATTCATTTGTTCACGCACTCCTTTCATTCATTCATTCATTCACACATTCATTTACTCAGTCACTCATTCATTAATGCACTCATTTATTCACTCAATCATTCATTTACTTATTCATTCACGCACTCCTTTCATTCATTCACTCATTCATTAATGCACTCATTTATTCACTCACTCATTCATTTACTTATTCATTCACGCACTCCTTTCATTCATTCACTCATTCATTAATGCACTCATTTATTCACTCACTCAATCATTCATTTACTTATTCATTCATGCACTCCTTTCATTCATTCAGTCATTCATTCATTTACTCAATCATTCATTCATACTCTGATTCATTCATATATTCATTTGTTCACTCATTCATTCATTCACACATTCATTTGTTCACGCACTCCTTTCATTCATTCAGTCATTCACACATTCATTTACTGTCACTCATTCATTAATGCACTCATTAATTCACTCACTCAATCATTCATTTACTTATTCATTCACGCACTCCTTTCATTCATTCAGCCACTCATTCATTAATGCACTCATTTATTCACTCAATCATTCATTTACTTATTCATTCACGCACTCCATTCATTCATTCACTCATTCATTTACTCAATCATTCATTCACACGCCTTTGATATCTCCATACATTCATTTGTTCACGCACTCCTTTCATTCATTCAGTCATTCACACATTCATTTACTCAGTCACTCATTCATTAATGCACTCATTTATTCACTCACTCAATCATTCATTTACTTATTCATTCACTCACTCCTTTCATTCATACATTCATTTATTCACTCATTCATCAATGCACTCATTTATTCACTCACTCCACCATTCATCTACTTATTCATTCACGCACTCCTTTCATTCATTCACTCAATCATTCATTCACTCACTCCTTTGATTCATTCATTTGTTCACTCATTCATGCATTCATCTGCTCACTCACTCACTCATTCATTTACTCCCCCTTCTAGACTGTGAGCCCACCGCTCACAGATGAGGAAACTGAGGCCCAGAGAAGGCCTGGCCCAAAGTCACCCGGCTGACAAGTGGCGGAGCCGGGACTCGAACCCGCGACCTCGGACTCCAAAGCCCGGGCTCTTTCCGCGGAGCCACGCTGCTTCCCGGTCGGGGGTCGGGGGTCGGGGGTCGGGCTGACCTCTGCCCCCCTTGTCGGCGGAGGGGACGGCGTCCACGTCGACCTTCTCGCCTTCGGACACGCGGACGATGACGTCCTTCGGCGGCGGAGGGGCCTTCTCCGGGGCGGGGTCGTCTGGGGTCGGGGGTCGGGGGTCAGGGGTCAGAGGTCGGGGCGGAGGACCACCAGGGATGCGATGGAGGGGGGTCAGGGGTCAGGGGTCGGGGAAGGACGGTGGTGGGGGGGTCGAGAGGAGGGGCAGGGTGGGGGCTGGGGGTCAGGGGTCGGGGGTCGGGGGTCAGGGGTCGGGCACTGACCGGGCCTGAGCAGGTGGGAGACGTCGAGGCCCTCCTTGAGACGCGCCACCACGATGCCGAACTGGAGGTCGAAGGCGTCGCTGGGGGGGAGGGAGAGGAGACGGAGGTGGGGGTGGGCACCAAAATTGGGGGGGGGGGGGGGGGAGAGGGATGGGGGGCAGGGGAGGGGCACTCATTCATTCACTCACTCCTTTCATTCGTTCATTTATTCAGTCATTCATTCACACATTCAATCAATCATATTTATTGAGCTCTTACTGTGTGCAGAGAGCACTGTACTAAGCGCTTGGGAAGTCCAAGTTGGCAACATATAGAGACGGTCCCTACCCAACAGCGGGCGCACAGTCTAGAAGTTCTTCAGTCACTCATTCATTAATGCACTCATTTATTCACTCACTCAATCATTCATTTATTCATTCATGCACTCCTTTCATTCATTCACTCATTCATCGGTGCATTCATTTATTCACTCAATCATTCATTCACTCCTTTCAGTCATTCATTCACACACTCCTTTGATTCATTCATACACTTGTTCACTCATTCATTTATTTGCTTACTCACTCCTTTCATTCATTCAGTCAGTCACTCATTCATTCATTAATGCACTCATTTATTCACTCAATCATTCATTTACTTATTCATTCACACACTTCATTCATTCATTCATTCACTTATTCATTCACACACTCCTTCGATTCGTTCATACATTCATTTGTTCACTCATTCATGCATTCATTTGTTCACTCTTTTCATTCATTCTGTCATTCATTTATCCAGTCACTCATTCATTAATGCACTCAATTCACTCACTCAACCATTCATTTACTTATTCATTCACACACTCCTTTCATTCACTCATTCATTCATTAGTGCATTCATTTATTCACTGAATCATTCATTCACTCACTCCTTTCATTCATTGATTCACACACTCCTTTGATAGTCATGCATTCACTTGTTCACCCATTCATTCATTCACACACTCATTTGTTCACTTAATCATTCTTTTAGTCCCCCTTCTAGACTGTGAGCCCACTGCTGGGTAGGGACCGTCTCTATATGTTGCTAACTTCTACTTCCCAAGTGCTTAGTCCAGTGCTCTGCACACAGTAAGCGCTCAATAAATACGATTGAATGAATGAATTTACTCACTCATTCATTCACCCATTCATTCATTAGTGCATTCATTTATTCTCATTCATTCACTCCTTTCATTCATTTATACATTCCTTTGTTCACTCATTCATTCATTCATGCACTCATATTCACTCACTCAATCATTCATTTACTCACTCCTTTCATTCATTCATTAATTCACACATTCATTTATTTGCTCATTCGTCAATGCATTCAGCGTGGCTCAGGGGAAAAAGCCCAGGCTTTGCAGTCAGAGGTCACGGGTTCAAATCCCGGCTCTGCCACTTGTCAGCTGTGGGACTTTGGGCAAGTCACTTCACTTCTCTGGGCCTCAGTTCCCTCATCTGCCAAATGGAGACGAAGACCGTGAGCCCCTGGGGGGGCAACCTGATCACCTTGTAACCCCCCCCCCCAGTGCTTAGAACAGTGCTCGGCACATAGTAAGCACTTAATAAATGCCATTATTATTATTCATTCATTAATGCACTCATTTATTTACTCATTCATTCATTCATTCATTCTCTCATCCAAGCATTCGTTTATCACTCATTCATCAATAAATGATTGAATGAATGAATTAATGCATTCATTCACTCATCCAAGCATTCATTTATTCACTCATTCATTCACTCGCTCATTCCTTCTATTATCCAAGTATCCATTTATCACTCATGCATTCATTCACTCATTCCTTTCATTCAAGCTTTCGTTTATCACTCATTCATTCACTCACTCATTCCTTCTTTCATCCAAGCATACGCTTATCACTCAATCATTCACTCATTCATTCTTTCATACAAGCATTCGTTTATCACTCATTCATCAATAAATATGATTCAGTGAATTAATGCAATCATTCACTTATTCATTTATTCACTCATTCATTCAATCATTCATTTATTCACTCATTCATCCAATCATTCATTTATTCACTCATTCCTTCTTTCATTCAAGAATTTGTTTATCGCTCATTCATTCACTCATTCCTTCTTTCATTCAAGCATTTGTTTACCGCTCATTCATTCACTCACTCATTCCTTCTTTCAACCAAGCATTCGTTTATCGCTCATTCATTCACTCCTTCATTCATTCACTCATTCCTCCTTTCATCCAAGCATTCATTTATCACATTCATTCACTCACTCATTCCTTCTTGCATCCAAGCATCCATTTATCACTCATTCATTCACTCATTCATTCACTCACTCATTCCTTCTTTCATCCAAGCATTCGTTAATCACTCATTCACTCATTCCTTCTTTCATCCAAGCATTCGTTAATCACTCATTCATTCATTCACTCATTCCTTCTTTCATCCAAGCATTCGCTTATCACATTCATTCACTCATTCATTCTTTCACTCACTCATTCCTTCTTTCATCCAAGCATTCGCTTATCACATTCATTCACTCATTCATTCTTTCACTCACTCATTCCTTCTTTCATCCAAGCATTCGTTTATCACTCATTCATTCACTCATTCCTTTTCATCCAAGCATCCGTTTATCGCTCATTTCTTCACTCATTCATTCATTCTCTCATTCCTTCATTCCCTCACTCATTCCTTCTTTCATCCAAGCATTCGTTTATCACTCATTCATTCACTCACTCATTCCTTCTTTCATCCAAGCATTCGTTTACCGCTCATTCATTCACTCATTCATTCATTCCTTTTCATCCAAGCATTCGTTTACCACATTCATTCACTCATTCATTCATTCCTTCTTTCAACCAAGCATTTATCACTCATTCATTCATTCACTCATTCCTTCTTTCCTCCAAGCATTCGTTTATCACTCATTTCTTCACTCACTCATTCATTCACTCATTCCTTCCTTCCCTCACTCATTCCTTCTTTCATCCAAGCATTCGTTCATCACTCATTCATTCACTCACTCATTCCTTCTTTCATCCAAGCATTCACTTATCACTCATTCATTCACTCATTCCTTTCATCCAAGCATTCTTATCACTCATTCATTCACTCATTCCTTTCATCCAAGCATTCATCACTCATTCATTCACTCATTCCTTCTTTCACCCAAGCATTCATTCATCACTCAGTCATTCACTCGTTCCTTCTTTCACCCAAGCATTCATTCATCACTCATTCACTCACTCGTTCCTTCTTTCATCCAAGCATTCATTTATCACTCATTCATTCTCATTCCTTCTTTCATCCAAGCATTCATTCATCACTCATTCATTCACTCGTTCCTTCTTTCATCCAAGCATTCATTTATCACTCATTCATTCCTTCTTTCATCCAAGCATTCATTCATTCACTCCTTTCATCCAAGCATTCGTTTACCACTCATTCATTCATTCACTCATTCCTTCTTTCCTCCAAGCATTCGTTTATCACTCATTTCTTCACTCATTCATTCATTCACTCATTCCTTCATTCCCTCACTCATTCCTTCTTTCATCCAAGCATTCGTTCATCACTCATTCATTCACTCACTCATTCCTTCTTTCATCCAAGCATTCACTTATCACTCATTCATTCACTCACTCCTTTCATCCAAGCATTCATTCATCACTCATTCATTCACTCGTTCCTTCTTTCATCCAAGCATTCACTTATCACTCATTTCTTCACTCATTCATTCATTCACTCATTCCTTCATTCCCTCACTCATTCCTTCTTTCATCCAAGCGTTCACTTATCACTCATTCATTCACCCAAGCATTCATCACTCATTCATTCACTCGTTCCTTCTTTCACCCAAGCATTCATTCACCACTCATTCATTCACTCATTCCTTCTTTCATCCAAGCATTCATTCATCACTCATTCATTCACTTGTTCCTTCTTTCACCCAAGCATTCATTCATCACTCATTCATTCACTCATTCCTTCTTTCATCCAAGCATTCATTTATCATTCATTCACTCATTCCTTCTTTCATCCAAGCATTCATTCATCACTCACTCATTCACTCGTTCCTTCTTTCATCCAAGCATTCATTCATCACTCATTCATTCACTCATTCCTTCTTTCACCCAAGCATTCATTCATCACTCATTCATTCACTCGTTCCTTCTTTCATCCAAGCATTCATTCATCACTCATTCATTCACTCGTTCCTTCTTTCACCCAAGCATTCATTCATCACTCATTCATTCACTCGTTCCTTCTTTCACCCAAGCATTCATTCATCACTCATTCATTCACTCGTTCCTTCTTTCATCCAAGCATTCATTTATCACTCATTCATTCCTTCTTACATCCAAGCATTCATTCATTCACTCGTTCCTTCTTTCATCCAAGCATTCATTCATCACTCATTCATTCATTCCTTCTTTCATCCAAGAATTCATTCATTCACTCATTTCTTCTTTCATCCAAGCATTCATTCATCACTCATTCATTCATTCACTCACTCATTCCTTCTTTCATCCAAGCATTCGTTTATCCCTCATTCATTCATTCACTCATTCATTCATTCCTTCACTCCTTCACGGGGCGCGGGGAGACCGCCGCACCCGCAGAGGGGTCAGGGGTCAGAGGTCGGGGGTCAGGGGTCGGAGGGGGGGGGGTCCTCACTGGAAGAGGTTGATGTAGAGGTCGACGTCGCGGGGGTGGGCCTGCTGCCAGTCGTTCTTGAAGCCCACCACCAGCGTGTTGGGGCGCAGGCGGCCCAGTCCGGCGGCCTGACACGCGACACGCGACACGCGACACGCGACACACGACACACGGGGCCGGGTGACACGGAACAAGAGGGATGTCGAGTCAGGGGGATGAGGGTCCCGGGACGTGGCAGACGGAGCAGGGGACACGACGCGCGGGACGAGGGACACGCAACGGGGGGGGGGTCACGGGACATGACACACGGGACGTGGGACACACAACGGGGGGCACGGCACACGGGATACAGAACAGGGGACGTGAAACACGGGACGTGGGACACGGCGGGGTCACAGAGCACGGCACGCGGGACACGGAGCAGGGGACGGGAAGCACGGGATGTGGGACGCGCAACGGGGGGTCACGGGACACGGCACACGGGATACAGAAGAGGAGACGTGAAACACGGGATGTGGGACACACAACGGGGGGGTCAGGGAGCATGGCACACGGGATACAGGAGACATGAAACACGGGACGCGGGACACACAACAGGGGGTCACGGGACACGGCGCACGGGATACAGAACAGGGGGCGTGAAATGTGGGGCAGAACAGGGGACACGGATCATGGGACATGAAACACGGAACACGGAACATAGTCCGTGGGACACGAAGCGGGGGATATGAAACACGGGACGTGGGACGCGAGACAAGGGACAGAGGACGGGGTCACAGAACACGGCACACGGGACACGGAGCAGGGGATGGGAAGCACGGGATGTGGGACGCGCAACAGGGGGTCACGGGACACGGCACACGGGATACAGAACAGGGGGCGTGAAACACGGGATGTGGGACACACAACGGGGGGGTCACGGAGCATGGCACACGGGATACAGGAGACATGAAACACGGGACGTGGGACACACAACAGGGGGTCACGGGACACGGCGCACGGGATACAGAACAGGGGGCGTGAAACGCGGGGCAGAACGGGGGACGTGGAACATGGGACATGAAACACGGAACACGGAACATAGAACGTGGGACATGAAACACAGGACGCGGGACAAGGGACAGAGAAAGGGGGGGGTCACGGAACACGGCACACGGGACACGGATCGGGGGGACGCGAGACACGGAACACCAAATGCGGGACGGAGACCCGGGGGGACGCGGGACACGGAACACGGGACGCGGAGCACGGGAAGCGGAACACGGGACACGGGACGCAGAACGGGAAGCACGGAGGGCGGGACACGGGAGGCCCCCGGCCGCCCCCTTCCCGGCAGGGAGGATCTTGGGAAGTTGTTCTTCCCGAGCGCTTAGCACAGTGCTCTGCACACAGTAAGCGCTCAATAAATACGATTGAATGAATGAATGAATGAATGAATGAATGAGTGAATTGGAGGGGCGGCAGAGAAGGGGGGAGAAGACACGGGGCGGAGCCGTGGGGTCAGGGGTCAGGGGTCAGGGCTGGGCGGACCCCTGTCGTGGGTGAGCATGAGGGCGTGGGGGTCAGAGGTCAGGGGTCATAGGGGGGTCACACACGGATCCAGAGCGGGTGCTGTGACCCCTGGGGGAGGGCGGGGTCAGGGGTCAAACCCGACGGATGCAGAGTGGGTGAGGGGTCAGAGGTCAGGGAAGGGGTCGGGGGTCAGCCTCCGCACCCCCCGGGCAGAGGTCGTGGGCGGGTGGGGGCACGGGGGTCAGAGGTCAGGCACGGACACGGAGGATCACGGGCGAGGAGGAGGAGGATGGGGGCAGAGGTCAAGGGTCAGGAAGAGACCAGGGGAAGGGGCCGCCTGGCGGAGGTCGATGGGGGTCAGAGGTCAGGGGTCAGGCCCTGCCCCCCCCGGTGGAGGCTGTGGGCGGGTGAGGTCATGGGGGTCAGAGGTCAGGCACGGACGTGGAGGGTCGTGGGTGAGGAGGAGGGTGGGGGCAGAGGTCAAAGGTCAGGAAGAGACCGGGGTTCTCTGGTGGAGGTCAGAGGTCAGGCTCCGTGCCCCCCGGTGGAGGTCGTGGGTGGGTGTGGGCACGGGGGTCAGAGGTCAGGCATGGACACAGAGGATTGTGGGTGAGGAGGAGGATGGGGCAGGGGTCAAAGGTCAGGAAGAGACCCGGGGAAGGGGCCGGGGCCGCCTGGCGGAGGTCAGAGGTCAGGGGCCAGGCTCCGCGCCCCCCGGCAGAGGTTGTGGGCGGGTGGGGGCACGGGGGTCAGAGGTCAGGCACGGACGCGGAGGGTCGTGGGAGAAGAGGAGGATGGGGGTAGGGGTCAAAGGTCAGGAAGAGGCCTGGGGAAGGGGCTGGACCTCCCTGGTGGAGGTCGTCGGGGGTCAGAGGTCAGGGGTCAAGCTCCGCGCCCGCCCCCGGTGGAGGTCGTGGGCGGGTGGGGGCGCGGGGGTCAGAGGTCAGGCACGGACGAGGAGGGTCGTGGGAGAGGAGGAGGAGGACGGGGGCAGGGGTCAAGGGTCAGCAAAAGAGCAGGGGAAGGGGCCGGGGACGCCTGGCAGAGGTCGCCAGGGGTCAGAGGTCAGGTGAGGGGTGACACGCCGACCCGGTGGAGGTCGTGGGGGGGGCATGGGGGGGTCAGAGATCAGGCATGGATGCAGAGGGTTGTGGGTGAGGAGGAGGATGGGGGCAGGGGTCAAGGGTCAGGAAGAGACCCGGGGAAGGGGCCGGGGCTGCCTGGCGGAGGTCAGAGGTCAGGGGTCAGGCTCCGCGCCCCCCGGCGGAGTTTGTGGGTGGGTGAGGGCACAGGGGTCAGAGGTCAGGCACGGACACGGAGGGTCGTGGGAGAAGAGGAGGAGGATGGGGGCAGGGGTCAAAGGTCAGGAAGAGACCGGGGGAAGGGTCCGGGGGCCCCTGGCGGAGGTCAGGGGTCAGGCTCCGCGCCCCCCCAGTGGAGGTCGTGGGTGGGTGTGGGCACGGGGGTCAGAGGTCAGGCACGGACGCAGAGGATTGTGGGTGAGGAGGAGGAAGGGGCAGGGGTCAAAGGTCAGGAAGAGGCCTGGGGAAGGGGCTGGGCTCCCTGGCAGAGGTCAACGGGGGTCAGAGGTCAGGCTCCGTGATCCCCTGGCAGAGGTCGTGGGTGGGTGGGGGCATGGGGGTCAGAGGTCAGGCACGGAGAGGGTTGTGGGCGAGGAGGAGGAGGAGGATGGGGGCAGGGGTCAGAGGTCAGGAAGACGCCTGGGGAAGGGGCCGGGGCCGCCTGGCGGAGGTCAGCGGGGGTCAGGGGTCAGGCTCCGTGTCCCCCCCAGCGGAGGTCGTGGGCGGGGGAGCACCGGGGTCAGAGGTCAGGCATGGATGCGGGGGGTCGTGGGCGAGGAGGAGGATGGGGGCAGGGGTCAGAGGTCAGGAAGGGACCTGGGGAAGGGGCCGGGCCTCCCTGGCGGGGGTCGTCGGGGGTCAGAGGTCAGGGGTCAGGCTCTGCGACCCCCCAGTGGAGGTCGTGGGCGGGCGGGGGCACTGGGGTCAGAGGTCAGGCACGGACACGGAGGGTCATGGGAGAGGAGGAGGAGGATGGGGGCAGGGGTCAAAGGTCAGGAAGAGACCGGGGGCCCCTGGCAGAGGTCAGGCTCTGTGCCCCCCCGCAGAGGTTGTATGCGGGGGGGTCACGGGGGTCAGAGGTCAGGCGCGGAGGATCATGGGTGAGGAGGAGGAGGATGGGGGCAGGGGTCAAGGGTCAGGAAGGGACCCGGGGAAGGGGCCGGGGCTGCCTGGCAGAGGTCAGAGGTCAGGGGTCAGGCTCCGCGCCCCCCGGCGGAGTTTGTGGGTGGGTGAGGGCACAGGGGTCAGAGGTCAGGCACGGACACGGAGGGTCATGGGCGAGGAGGAGGAGAATGGGGGCAGGGGTCAAAGGTCAGGAAGAGACCAGGGGCTCCTGGCAGAGGTCAGAGGTCAGGCTCTGTGCCCCCCTCCCCCCCGGCAGAGGTTGTGTGGGGGGGGTCACGGGGGTCAGAGGTCAGGCGCGGACATGGAGGATCGTGGGTGAGGAGGAGGAGGATGGGGGCAGGGGTCAAAGGTCAGGAAGAGGCCTGGGGAAGGGGCCGGGGGCCGCCTGGTGGAGGTCAGAGGTCAGGCTCCGCGCCCCCCCCAGTGGAGGTCGAGGGTGGGTGGGGTCACGGGGGTCAGAGGTCACGTATGGACGTGGGGGGTCATGGGAGAGGAGGAGGATGGGGGCAGGGGTCAAGGGTCAGGAAGAGGCCTGGGGAAGGGGTGGGGCCACCTGGCGGAGGTCAGCGGGGGTCAGAGGTCAGGGGTCAGGCTCCACGACCCCCCGGCGGAGGTCGTGGGCAGGTGGGGGGAGCATGGGGGTCAGAGGTCAGGCGCGGAAATGGAGGGTTGTGGGCGAGGAGGAGGAGGATGGGGGCAGGGGTCAAGGGTCAGCAAGAGAGCAAGGGAAGGGGCAGGGCCTCCCTGGCGGAGGTCAGAGGTCAGGGGTCAGGCTCCACGACCCCCTGGCGGAGGTCATGGGTGGGGGGGCATGGGGGCCAGAGGTCAGGCACGTATGTGGAGGATCATGGGAGAGGAGGAGGAGGATGGGGGCAGGGGTCAGAGGTCAGGAAGAGACCGGGGGCCCCTGGCAGAGGTCAGAGGTCAGGCTCTGTGCCCCCCCCCCCCCCGTGGAGGTTGTGTGGGGGGGGTCATGGGGGTCAGAGGTCAGGTGCGGAGGATCATGGGGGAGGAGGAGGAGGATGGGGGCAGGGGTCAAAGGTCAGGAAGAGGCCGGGGGCCCCTGGCGGAGGTCAGAGGTCAGGTGAGGGGTCACGCGGCGCCCCGGGGCGGACGCCGTGGGCGAAGGGCAGGGGGGTCGGCGGAGGCCCGGCGGGGGTCGGGGGTCAGGGGTCAAGGGTCAGGGGTCGGGGCGGGGGCACGGACCTGGAGCAGGGGCTGGGCGCCCTGGCGGAGGTCGTCGGGGGTCAGAGGTCAGGTGAGGGGTCACCCGCCCACCCGGGCGGGGTCAGAGGTCAGGCGAGGGTCAGGGGTCGGGGGTCGGGGGCGGGGGCACGCACCTGGAGCAGGTGCTGGGCGCCCTGGCGGAGGTCGTCGGGGGTCAGAGGTCAGGTGAGGGGTCACCCGGGCGGGGGTCGGCAGGGGTCAGAGGTCAGGCGAGGGTCAGGGGTCGGGGGTCGGGGGTCGGGGGTCGGGGGCACGCACCTGGAGCAGGTGCTGGGCGCCCTGGCGGAGGTCGTCGGCCAGGACGGGGGCGTAGAAGGCCTTCACCTTGTTGCGCAGGAGCCAGCGGTGATGGCGGCTCACCTCCCCGCCCACGTCCTTCAGGGCCTGGCGCCGCGGGCCCTGCCGCCCCAGTAGACGCGCCCCGTCTGTACTGGCCGGACCCCCCAAAACCCGCACCGCCCCCCAAGCCTTGCCCCCGAACCCCCAAGCCCCCCCAGACCATCCCCCCGCACCCCAAGAGCCCCCCACCTCCTCCAAATCCGTCCCCCTGCACCCCAAAAACCTCACACTTCCCCCCCAAACCCCGCCTCCCCCAAACCCCACACCTCCCCCAAACCATCCCCCTGCACCCCAAAACCCCCGCACCTCCCCCCAAACCGCCCACCTCCTCCAAATGCATCCCCCTGCATCCCACAAACCTCAGGCCTCTCCCCCCAAAACCCCACACCTCCCCCAAACCATCCCCCTGCACCCCAAAAGCCTCGTGCCTCCCCTCAAACCCCACACCTCTTCCAAACCCGTCCCCCTGCACCCCCAAAACCTCACACTTCCCCCCCAAACCCCGCATCCCCCAAACCCCACACCTCCCCCAAACCATCCCCCTGCACCCCAAAACCCCCACACCTCCCCCAAAGCCCCACACCTCCTCCAAATGCATCCCCCTGCACCCCAAAAACCTCACGCCTCCCCTCAAAACCCCACACCTCTTCCAAACCACCCCCCTGCACCCCACAAACCTCACACCTCTCCCAAAACCCCACACGCCCAAAACCCCACACCAACTTGAAAACCATCCCCCTGCACCCCACAAACCTCACGCCTTCCCCCCAAACCCCACACCTCCTCCAAAACCATTCCCCTGCACCCCAAAAACCTCGCCTCCCCCCAAACCCCACTCCCCCAAAACCCCCCACCTCCTCCAAATCCGTCCCCCTGCACCCCAAAAACCTCACACTTCCCCCCAAACCCCACACCTCCCCCAAACCATCCCCCTGCACCCTAAAACCCCCACACCTCCCCCCAAACCCCCCACCTCCTCCAAATGCATCCCCCTGCACCCCAAAAACCTCACGCCTCCCCCCAAAACCCCACACCTCTTCCAAACCATCCCCCTGCACCCCAAAAGCCTCACACCTCCCCCAAAACTCCACACCTCCTCCAAATGCATCCCCCTGCACCCCACAAACCTCACACCTTCCCCCCAAACCCCACACCCCCTCCAAAACCATTCCCCTGCACCCCAAAAAACTCACACCTCCCCCCAAACCCCACACCCCCGAAACCCCACACCTCCTCCAAAACCATTCCCCCGCACCCGCCAACTCTAATGCCTCCCCCTGCACCCCAAAATCCCCACACGACCCCCCAAAACCTTTCCCCGCACCCCAAAATCCCCCCAAGCCCCCCACCAGCCCCCCAAAATCACCCCCATGCGTCCCCCGGCACCCCAAAAGCAGGGAGAGGGACAGGAGGAGCAGGAGGAAGGCCGTGGACGACGATCGATGCGCTGTCCGTTAAGCGCGGACTATGTGCTGAGCGCCCTCCTAAGCGCTGAATGGTATTGGGTGAGCGCTTCCTATGCGGCAGACGCCATGCTGAGCACCGGTGGGGGGGGGGGGGGGGGGGGAGGGTGTTATTACTATTATTATTATTATTATCGGGATTAGTACTGTTATCATTACTATTATTATTATTATCATGATTAGAATTACTATTATTACCGTTATTATTATCATTATCGGGATTAGTTTTACCATTATTACTATCATTATTATTATTATTATCGGAATTAGTATTACTATTATTACTATTATCATTATTACTATCGGGATTAGTTTTACCATTATTACTATCATTATTATTATTATTATTATCGGAATTAGTATTACTATTATTACTATTATCATTATTACTATCGGGATTAGTATTACTATTATTACTATTATCATTATTACTATCGGGATTAGTATTACTATTATTACTATTATCATTATTACTATCGGGATTAGCATTACTATAATTGCTATTATTATTATTATCGGGATTAGTATTGCTATTATTACTGTTATTATTATTATTATTATTACTATCAGGATTAGAATTACTATTATTACCATTATTATTATTATTATTATTATTATTATTATCAGGATTAGTATTGCTATTATTACTATCGGAACTAGCATTACTATTATTACTATTATTATTATTATTATTATCGGGATTAGCATTACTATTATTATCATTATTATCGGGATTAGTAGGACTATCGTTACCATTATTATTATTATTATTATTATTACTATTATTATTATTATTACTATTGGGATTAGCATTACTATTATCGGGATTAGTATTAGTATTTTGCTATTATTATCACTATTACTATTATTATTATTATTATTATTATTATTATACAAGGTCATCGGGTCATCCCCCCGTGGGGCGGCTCGGCGTCTCCATCCCCGTTTCCCCCGGAGGAGGGAAACTGAGGCCCGCTGAAGGGCAGCGGAGCTCGTCGTGGCCGTCGGATCGCCCTCTCGTACTTCCCAAGCGCTTAGTACAGTGCTCCGCACACAGTAAGCGCCCAATAAATACGATCCTTCTCTTCTCTCCCCGACGCTCAGCACAGCGCTCCGCGCACGGTGAGCGCCCGATCCTTCGGCCTGGAGGAAAGCGCGGGTCGGAGGTCACGGGTCCTCGTCTACCGGGAGGCCTTGGGCGAGCCCCGTCGCTCCCCTGGGCCTCAGTTTCCTCCCCTGTCCAATGCGGATTCATTCGGTCGTACTTATCAGCGCTTAGCACAGTGCTTGGCACATAGTAAGCGCTTAACAAATACCATCATCATTATTATTATCTTCATATATATGTATATACATATATATATATATGATGCACCTGTATATATGTATATATGTTTCTACATATTTATTACCCTATTTATTTATTTACTTATTTTACTTGTACCGATCTATTCTATTTATTTTATTTCGTTAGTATGTTTGGTGTATATATATATGATGTACCTGTATATATGTATATATGTTTGTACATATTTATTACCCTATTTATTTATTTACTTATTTTACTTGTCCCTATCTATTCTATTTATTTTATTTTGTGAGTATGCTTGGTGTATATATATGATGTACCTGTATATATGTATATATATTTTTGTACATATTTATTACCCTATTTATTTATTTACTTATTTTACTTGTCCCTATCTATTCTATTTATTTTATTTCGTTAGTATGCTTGGTGTATATATATGATGTACCTGTATATATGTATATATGTTTGTACATATTTATTACCCTATTTATTTATTTACTTATTTTACTTGTCCCTATCTATTCTATTTATTTTATTTTGTGAGTATGTTTGGTGTATATATATGATGTACCTGTACATATGTATATATGTTTGTACATATTTATTACCCTATTTATTTATTTACTTATTTTACTTGTCCCTATCTATTCCATTTATTTTATTTTGTTAGTATGTTTGGTGTATATATATGATGTACTTGTATATATGTATAGATGTTTGTACATATTTATTACCCTATTTATTTATTTACTTATTTTACTTGTACCTATCTATTCATTTTATTTTGTTAGTATGTTTGGTGTATGTATATATGATGTACCTGTATATATGTATATATGTTTGTACATATTTATTACCCTATTTATTTATTTACTTATTTTACTTGTACCTATCTATTCTATTTATTTTATTTTGTTAGGATGTTTGGTGTATATATATATGATGTACCTGTATATATGTATATATGTTTGTACATATTTATTACCCTATTTATTTATTTACTTATTTTACTTGTCCCTATCTATTCTATTTATTTTATTTTGTTAGTATGTTTGGTGTATATATATATATATGATGTACCTGTATATATGTTTGTACATATTTATTACCCTATTTATTTATTTACTTATTTTACTTGTCCCTATCTATTCTATTTATTTTATTTTGTGAGTATGCTTAGTGTATATATATGATGTACCTGTATATATGTATATATATTTTTGTACATATTTATTACCCTATTTATTTATTTACTTATTTTACTTGTCCCTATCTATTCTATTTATTTTATTTTGTGAGTATGTTTGGTGTATATATATGATGTACCTGTATATATGTATATATGTTTGTACATATTTATTACCCTATTTATTTATTTACTTATTTTACTTGTCCCTATCTATTCCATTTATTTTATTTTGTTAGTATGTTTGGTGTATATATATGATGTACTTGTACATATGTATAGATGTTTGTACATATTTATTACCCTATTTATTTATTTACTTATTTCACTTGTCCCTATCTATTCTATTTATTTTATTTTGTTAGGATGTTTGGTGTATATATATATGACGTACCTGTATATATGTATATATGTTTGTACATATTTATTACCCTATTTATTTATTTACTTATTTTACTTGTACCTATCTATTCTATTTATTTTATTTTGTTAGGATGTTTGGTGTATATATATGATGTACCTGTATATGTGTGTATATGTTTGTACATTTATTACCCTATTTATTTATTTACTTATTTTACTTGTACCTATCTATTCTATTTATTTTATTTCGTGAGTATGCTTGGTGTATATATATGATGTACCTGTATATATGTATATATGTTTGTACATATTTATTACCCTATTTATTTATTTACTTATTTTACTTGTACCTATCTATTCTATTTATTTTATTTTGTTAGTATGTTTGGTGTATATATATGATGTACCTGTATATATGTATATATGTTTGTACATATTTATTACCCTATTTATTTATTTACTTATTTTACTTGTCCCTATCTATTCCATTTATTTTATTTTGTTAGTATGTTTGGTGTATATATATGATGTACCTGTATATATATATATATATGTTTGTACATATTTATTACTCTAATTACTTATTTATTTACTTATTTTACTTGTACATATCTATTTTATTTATTTTATTTTGTTAATATGTTGGGTTTTGTTCTCCGTCTCCCCCTTTTAGACCGTGAGCCCGCTGTCGGGCAGCGACCGTCTCTAGATGTTGCCAATTTGTCCTTCCCAAGCGCTTAGTACAGTGCTCTGCACACAGTAAGCGCTCAATAAATACGATTGATTGATCTTCGTTATTATTCTGTGGGCCTCAGTTTCCTCCTCTGTAAAATGGGGATGAAGACCGGGAGGCCCCCGGGGGACAACCCCATCACCCTGTAACCTCCCTGGCGCTTAGAACAGTGCTTGGCACATAGTAAGCGCTCAACAAATACCCTCATCATTATTATTATCATCATTATTATTCTGTGGGCCTCAGTTTCCTCCTCTGTAAAATGGGGATGAAGACTGGGAGCCCCCCGGGGGACAACCCCATCACCTTGTAACCTCCCCGGCGCTTAGAACAGTGCTTGGCACATAGTAAGCGCTTAACAAATGCCATCATGATTATTATTATCATTATAATTCTCTGGGCCTCAGTTTCCTCCTCTGTAAAATGGGGATGAAGACCGGGAGCCCCCCGGGGGACAACCTCATCACCTTGTAACCTCCCCGGCGCTTAGCACAGTGCTTGGCACATAGTAAGCACTTAACAAGTGCCATCATGATTATTATTATCATTATTATTCTCTGGGCCTCAGTTTCCTCCTCTGTAAAATGGGGATGAAGACTGGGAGCCCCCCGAGGGACAACCTCATCACCTTGTAGCCTCCCCAGTGCTTAGAACAGTGCTTGGCACATAGTAAGCGCTCAATAAATACCATCATCATTATTATTATCATCATTATTATTCTGTGGGCCTCAGTTTCCTCCTCTGTAAAATGGGGGTGAAGACCGGGAGCCCCCCGGGGGACAACCCCATCACCTTGTAACCTCCCCAGCGCTTAGAACAGTGCTTGGCACAGAGTAAGCGCTCAACAAATACCCTCATCATTATTATTATCATCACTATTATTCTCTGGGCCTCAGTTTCCTCCTCTGTAAAATGGGGGTGAAGACCGGGAGCCCCCCGGGGGACAACCCCATCACCTTGTAACCTCCCCAGCGCTTAGAACAGTGCTTGGCACATAGTAAGCGCTCAACAAATACCCTCATCATTATTATTATCATCACTATTATTCTCTGGGCCTCAGTTTCCTCCTCTGTAAAATGGGGATGAAGACCGGGAGCCCCCCGGGGGACAACCCCATCACCTTGTAACCTCCCCGGCGCTTAGAACAGTGCTTGGCACATAGTAAGCGCTCAACAAATACCCTCATCATTATTATTATCATCACTATTATTCTCTGGGCCTCAGTTTCCTCCTCTGTAAAATGGGGATGAAGACCGGGAGCCCCCCGGGGGACAACCCCATCACCTTGTAACCTCCCCGGCGCTTAGAACAGTGCTTGGCACATAGTAAGCGCTCAACAAATACCCTCATCATTATTATTATCATCACTATTATTCTCTGGGCCTCAGTTTCCTCCTCTGTAAAATGGGGATGAAGACCGGGAGGCCCCCGGGGGACAACCTCATCACCTTGTAACCTCCCCGGGGCTTAGAACAGTGCTTGGCACATAGTAAGCGCTCAACAAATACCATCATCATTATTATTATCATCATTATTATTCTCTGGGCCTCAGTCTCCTCCTCTGTAAAATGGGGATGAAGACTGTGAGGACCCCAGGGAACAACCTCATCACCTTGTAACCTCCCCAGCGCTTAGAAAAGTGCTTGGCACAGAGTAAGCGCTCAACAAATACCCTCATCATTATTATTATCATCACTATTATTCTCTGGGCCTCAGTTTCCTCCTCTGTAAAATGGGGGTGAAGACCGGGAGCCCCCCGGGGGACAACCCCATCACCTTGTAACCTCCCCGGCGCTTAGAACAGTGCTTGGCACAGAGTAAGCGCTCAACAAATACCCTCATCATTATTATTATCATCACTATTATTCTCTGGGCCTCAGTTTCCTCCTCTGTAAAATGGGGATGAAGACCGGGAGCCCCCCGGGGGACAACCCCATCACCTTGTAACCTCCCCGGCGCTTAGCACAGTGCTTGGCACATAGTAAGCGCTCAACAAATACCATCATCATTATTATTATCATCATTATTATTCTCTGGGCCTCAGTTTCCTCCTCTGTCAAATGGGGATGAAGACTGGGAGCCCCCCAGGGGACAACCTCATCACCTTGTAACCTCCCCAGCGCTTAGAACAGGGCTTGGCACATAGTAAGCGCTTAATAAATGCCATTATTATTATTATTATTATTCTTAGAGCCCGGGGTCGTGGATTCTAATCCCGCCTCCGCCCCTTGTCCGCTCTGTGACATCAGGCACACTTCACCTCTCTGGGCCTCAGTTTCCCCCCCTCTGTCAAATGGGGATGAAGACCGTGAGCCCCCCGGGGGACAACCCCATCACCTTGTGACCTCCCCGGCGCTTAACACAGTGCTTGGCACATAGTAAGCGCTTAATAAATGCCATTATTATTTATTATTGTTATTACTAATCTGTAAAATGGGGATTAAGACCGGGAGCCCCCCTTGGGACAACCTGATCACCTTGTAATTTCCCCAGTGCTTAGAACAGTGCTTGGCACATAGTAAGCACTTAATAAATGCCACCATTATTATTATTATTATTATTATTATTATTATTATTATGAAGACCGCGAGCACCCCCGTGGGACAACCCGATCTCCCTGTAATTTCCTCAGCGCTCAGAACAGTGCTTTGCACATAGTAAGCGCTTAATAAATGCCATCATTATTATTATTATTATTGTTATGAGGACCGCGAGCACCCCCGTGAGACAACCCGATCTCCTTGTAATTTCCCCAGCGCTTAGAACAGTGCTTGGCACATAGTAAGCGCTTAATAAATGCCATCATTATCGTTATTAATAACGACAGCTATCCGTCGTCGTCATGGCGATTCTCGTCACTGTACTAGACGGAGGCGACAGAACGAGGCGGGATGAGAACCCGCTCTGAGCGCTTAATAAATGCCATTATTATTATTGTTATCATTATTATTATTATTATTATGAAGACCCACGTCCCAGGGCCTCCCGGACGCTCCCTGCTCTAAGCGCTTAATAAATGCCATCATCATTATAATTATTATTATTATTAAGAAGACTGCGAGCACCCCCATGAGACAACCCGATCTCCTAATTTCCCCAGCGCTTAGAACAGTGCTTTGCACATAGTAAGCGCTTAATAAATGCCATCATTATTATTATTATCATTATTATTAAGAAGACTGCAAGCACCCCCATGGGACAACCCGATCTCCTAATTTCCCCAGCGCTTAGAACAGTGCTTTGCACATAGTAAGCGCTTAATAAATGCCACCATTATTATTATTATTATTATTATTATTATTATTAAGAAGACTGCAAGCACCCCCATGGGACAACCCGATCTCCTTCTAATTTCCCCAGCGCTCAGAACAGTGCTTGGCACATAGTAAGCGCTTAATAAATGCCATCATTATTATTATTATTATTATTAAGAAGACTGCGAGCACCCCCGTGAGACAACCCGATCTCCTTGTAATTTCCCCAGCGCTTAGAACAGTGCTTGGCACATAGTAAGCACTTAATAAATAAATGCCATCATTATCGTTATTAATAACGACAGCTATCCGTCGTCGTCATGGCGATTCTCGTCACTGTACTAGACGGAGGCGACAGAACGAGGCGGGATGAGAACCCGCTCTGAGCGCTTAATAAATGCCATTATTATTATTGTTATCATTATTATTATTATTATTATGAAGACCCACGTCCCAGGGCCTCCCGGACGCTCCCTGCTCTAAGCGCTTAATAAATGCCATCATCATTATAATTATTATTATTATTAAGAAGACTGCGAGCACCCCCATGAGACAACCCGATCTCCTAATTTCCCCAGCGCTTAGAACAGTGCTTTGCACATAGTAAGCGCTTAATAAATGCCATCATTATTATTATTATCATTATTATTAAGAAGACTGCAAGCACCCCCATGGGACAACCCGCTCTCCTAATTTCCCCAGCGCTTAGAACAGTGCTTTGCACATAGTAAGCGCTTAATAAATGCCACCATTATTATTATTATTATTATTATTATTATTATTATTATTATTAAGAAGACTGCGAGCACCCCCATGGGACAACCCGATCTCCTTCTAATTTCCCCAGCGCTCAGAACAGTGCTTTGCACATAGTAAGCGCTTAATAAATGCCATCATTATTATTATTATTATTGTTATGAGGACCGCGAGCACCCCCGTGAGACAACCCGATCTCCTTGTAATTTCCCCAGCGCTTAGAACAGTGCTTGGCACATAGTAAGCGCTTAATAAATAAATGCCATCATTATCGTTATTAATAACGACAGCTATCCGTCGTCGTCATGGCGATTCTCGTCACTGTACTAGACGGAGGCGACAGAACGAGGCGGGATGAGAACCCGCTCTGAGCGCTTAATAAATGCCATTATTATTATTGTTATCATTATTATTATTATTATTATGAAGACCCACGTCCCAGGGCCTCCCGGACGCTCCCTGCTCTAAGCGCTTAATAAATGCCATCATCATTATAATTATTATTATTATTAAGAAGACTGCGAGCACCCCCATGAGACAACCCGATCTCCTAATTTCCCCAGCGCTTAGAACAGTGCTTTGCACATAGTAAGCGCTTAATAAATGCCATCATTATTATTATTATTATTATTATTATTATTATTAAGAAGACTGCAAGCACCCCCATGGGACAACCCGATCTCCTTCTAATTTCCCCAGCGCTCAGAACAGTGCTTGGCACATAGTAAGCGCTTAATAAATGCCATCATTATTATTATTATTATTATTAAGAAGACTGCGAGCACCCCCGTGAGACAACCCGATCTCCTTGTAATTTCCCCAGCGCTTAGAACAGTGCTTGGCACATAGTAAGCGCTTAATAAATAAATGCCATCATTATCGTTATTAATAACGACAGCTATCCGTCGTCGTCATGGCGATTCTCGTCACTGTACTAGACGGAGGCGACGGACGAGGCGGGATGAGAACCCACGTCCCGTGGCCTCCCGGGTACTCCCTACTTTGAGCGCTTAATAAATGCCATTATTATTATTATTATGATGATGATGAAGACTCACGTCCTGAGGCCTCCCGGGTACTCCCCGCTCTGAGCGCTTAATAAATGTCATTATTATTATTACTATTATTATTATTATTATTATGAAGACCCACGTCCTGGGGCCTCCCGGGTGCTCCCTACTTTGAGCGCTTAATAAATGCCATTATTATTATTATTATGATGATGATGAAGACCCATGTCCTGGGGCCTCCCGGGTGCTCCCTGCTCTGAGCGCTTAATAAATGCCATTATTATTATTATTATTATTAAGACCCACGTCCTGGGGCCTCCCGGGTGCTCCCTACTTTGAGCGCTTAATAAATGCCATTATTATTATTATTATGATGATGATGAAGACCCACGTCCTGGGGCCTCCCGGGTACTCCCCGCTCTGAGCGCTTAATAAATGCCATTATCATTATTACTATTATTACTATTATTATTATTATGAAGACCCACGTCCTGGGGCCTCCCGGGTGCTCCCCGCTCTGAGCGCTTAATAAATGCCATTATTATTATTATTATTATGATGATGATGATGATGATGAAGACCCACGTCCTGGGGCCTCCCGGGTACTCCCCGCTCTAAGCACTTAATAAATGCCATTATTACTATTATTATTATTATTCTTATTAAGAAGACCGCGAGCCCCCCCGTGGGACAACCCGATCTCCTTGTATCCTCCCTGGTGCTCGGCACATAGTAAGCACTCAACAGATACCATCATTATTGTTATTATCGCTATTAATAACGACATATCCATAAAGGCTTAATAAATGCCATTATTATTATTATTATTAT
>NW_024044860.1:946085-968585 GCF_015852505.1 Tachyglossus aculeatus | reverse complement strand
GCCAATCTGTACTTCCCAAGCGCTCAATACGGTGCTCTGCACGGGGGAAGTGTTCAATGAAGACGACTGAATGAATGAATGAATGAATGAATGAATGAATGAGCTGAGGGGAGGGGTCCGGGGCTGTCAATCATCTGAACCCCCCCCCACCAATCCCGGGGGCGTCTAGACCATCACCCCCTTCAAGCCTGTTCTCGACGGGCGGCGCTTGGAACGGTGCTTTGCACGGAGGAAGCGCCTAAGACGCCATTATTATTATCACTATCATCATTCAAGCGCTTAGTACAGCGCTCTGCACACAGTAGGCGCCCAATAAGTACGATCGATTGATTATGATTGCCAATTTGTACTTCCCAAGCGCTCAGTACGGTGCTCTGCACGGGGGAAGTGTTCAATGAAGACGACTGAATGAATGAATGAATGAATGAATGAATGAGCTGAGGGGAGGGGTCCGGGGCTGTCAATCATCTGGACACCCCCCCCCATCCCGGGGGCGTCTAGACCATCACCCCCTTCTAGCCTGTTCTCGACGGGTGGCGCTTGGAACGGTGCTTTCCACGGAGGAAGCGCCTAAGACGCCATTATTATTATCATTATCATCATTCAAGCGCTTAGTACAGTGCTCTGCACACAGTAGGCGCCCAATAAATACAATTGATTGATTATTATTGCCAATTTGTACTTCCCAAGTGCTCAGTACGGTGCTCTGCACGGGGGAAGTGTTCAATGAAGACGACTGAATGAATGAATGAATGAATGAATGAATGAGCTGAGGGGAGGGGTCCGGGGCTGTCAATCATCTGGACACCCCCCCCCCATCCCGGGGGCGTCTAGACCATCACCCCCTTCTAGCCTGTTCTCGACGCGCGGCGCTTGGAACGGTGCTTTCCACGGAGGAAGCGCCTAAGACGCCATTATTATTATCACTATCATCATTCAAGCGCTTAGTACAGCGCTCTGCACACAGTAGGCGCCCAATAAGTACGATCGATTGATTATGATTGCCAATTTGTACTTCCCAAGCGCTCAGTACAGTGCTCTGCATGCGGGAAGTGCTTAATGAAGACAACTGAATGAATGAATGAATGAATGAGCTGAGGGGAGGGGTCCGGGGCTGTCAATCATCTGGACATCCCCCCCCCCCCCCCATCCCGGGGGCGTCTAGACCATCACCCCCTTCTAGCCTGTTCTCGACGCGCGGCGCCTGGAACGGTGCTTTGCACGGAGGAAGCGCTTAAGACATGCCGTTATTATTATCATTATTATCATTCAAGCGCTTAGTACAGCGCTCTGCACACAGTAGGCGCTCAATAAATACGCCTGATCGCTTAGAACGGTGCTTTACACGTAGTAAGCGCTTAATACATACCATTATTATTATTATCTGTTGCCAATTTGTACTTCCCAAGCGCTCAGTACAGTGCTCTGCACGGGGGAAGTGCTCAATAAAGACGACTGAATGAATGAATGAATGAGCTGAGGGGAGGGGTCCGGGGCTGTCAATCATCTGGACACCCCCCCCATCCCGGGGGCGTCTAGACCATCACCCCCTTCTAGCCTGTTCTCGACGCGCGGCGCCTGGAACGGTGCTTTGCACGGAGGAAGCGCTTAAGACATGCCATTATTATTATCATTATTATCATTCAAGCGCTTAGTACAGCGCTCTGCACACAGTAGGCGCTCAATAAATACGCCTGATCGCTTAGAACGGTGCTTTACACGTAGTAAGCGCTTAATACGTACCGTTATTATTATTATCTGTTGCCAATTTGTACTTCCCAAGCGCTCAGTACAGTGCTCTGCACGGGGGAAGTGCTCAATAAAGACGACTGAATGAATGAATGAGCTGAGGGGCGGGGCCCGGGGCTGTCAATCATCTGGACATCCCCCCCCCATCCCGGGGGTGTCTAGACCATCTCCCCCTTCTAGCCTGTTCTCGACGCGCAGCGCTTAGAGCGGTGCTTTGCACATAGTAAGCGCTTAATAAATGTCATCATTAGCACTGTTATTATCATCAATCGTATTTATTGAGCGCTTACTATGTGCAGAGCACTGTACTAAGCGCTATTATTATATTACCAGTCGCGGACTGGTACTTCCCAAGCGCTCAGTACAGTGCTCTGCGCACGGGAAGTGCTCAGTAAATGCTACTGAATGAATGAATGAATGGGTAGGGACCGTCTCTCCATGTTGCCAACTGGTACTTCCCAAGCGCTCAGTACAGTGCTCTGCGCACGGGAAGCGCTCAATAAATACTACTGAATGAATGAATGGGTAGGGACCGTCTCTCCATGTCGCCAACTTGTAGTTCCCAAGCGCTCAGTACAGTGCTCTGCACACGGGAAGCGTTCAATAAATACTACTGAATGAATGAATGAATGGGTAGGGACCGTCTCTCCATGTCACCCGCTTGTCCTTCCCGAGCGCTCAGTACAGTGCTCTGCACATGGGAAGCGCTCAATAAATACTATTGAATTCCCAAGCGCTCAGTACAGTGCTCTGCGCACGGGACGCGCTCAATAAATACCACTGAATGAATGAATGAATGGGTAGGGACCGTCTCTCCATGTCGCCCGCTTGTACTTCCCGAGCGCTCAGTACAGTGCTCTCTGCACACGGGAAGTGCTCAATAAATACTACTGAATGAATGAATGAATGGGTAGGGACCGTCTCTCCGTGTCGCCCACTTGTCCTTCCCAAGCGCTCAGTACAGTGCTCTGCACACGGGAAGCGCTCAATAAATACGACTGGATGAATGAATGAATGGGTAGGGACCGTCTCTCCATGTCGCCCGCTTGTACTTCCCGAGCGCTCAGTACAGTGCTCTGCACATGGGAAGCGCTCAATAAATACTATTGAATTCCCAAACGCTCAGTACAGTGCTCTGCGCACGGGAAGCGCTCAATAAATACTACTGAATGAATGAATGAATGAATGGGTAGGGACCGTCTTTCCATGCCGCCCGCTTGTACTTCCCGAGCGCTCAGTACAGTGCTCTGCACACGGGAAGCGCTCAATAAATACTACTGAATGAATGAATGAATGGGTAGGGACCGTCTCTCCATGTCGCCCGCTTGTACTTCCCGAGCACTCAGTACAGTGCTCTGCCGATGGGAAGCGCTCAATAAATACTACTGAATGAATGAATGAACTGAGGGGTGGGCTGTCAATCATCTGCCCCCCACCTGAGCGGAGGGGGAATCTAGGCTGTCAATCATTCATTCATTCATTCACTCAATTGTACTTATTGAGCGCTCACTGTGTGACGATGACGACGGGGGCATTTGTTAGGCGCTTAGTATGTGCCAAGCACTGTTCTGGCGCTGTACTAAGCGCCTGGGAAGTACCAATTGGCCACCCCCCCCCCCCCAATCCCAAGGCCAGAGGGATGGGGGGCAAGGCTGTCCATTCATTCATTCATTCATTGTCGTACTTATTGAGCGCTTACTGTGTGACGATGATGACGATGGTATTTGTTAAGCGCTTACTATGCGCCAAGCGCTGCTCTAAAGCGTGTGCAGGGCACTGTACTAAGCGCCTGGGAAGTACAATCCCAAGGCCAGAGGGGCGGGGGGCAAGGCTGTCCATTCATTCATTCATTCAGTCGTACTTATTGAGCGCTTACTGTGTGACAGTGATGATGGCATTTGTTAAGCGCTTACTATGCGCCAAGCGCTGCTCTAAAGCGTGTGCAGAGCGCTGTACTAAGCGCCTGGGAAGTGCAATCCCAAGGCCAGAGGGGCGGGGGGCAAGGCTGTCCATTCATTCATTCATTCATTCAGTTGTATTTATTGAGCGCTTACCGTGTGACAATGATGATGGTATTTGTTAAGCGCTTACTATGCGCCAAGCGCTGCTCTAAAGCGTGTGCAGAGCGCTGTACTAAGCGCCTGGGAAGTACAATCCCAAGGCCAGAGGGGCGGGGGGCAAGGCTGTCCATTCATTCATTCATTCAGTCAGTCGTACTTATTGAGCGCTTACTGTGTGACAGTGATGATGGCATTTGTTAAGCGCTTACTATGCGCCAAGCACTGCTCTAAAGCGTGTGCAGGGCGCTGTACTGAGCGCCTGGGAAGTACAATCCCAAGGCCAGAGGGACAGGGGGCAAGGCTGTCCATTCATTCATTCATTCATTCAGTCGTATTTATTGAGCGCTTACTATGTGACGATGATGACGATGGTATTTGTTAAGCGCTTACTATGCGCCAAGCGCTGCTCTAAAGCGTGTGCAGGGCGCTGTACTGAGCGCCTGGGAAGTACAATCCCAAGGCCAGAGGGGCGGGGGGCAAGGCTGTCCATTCATTCATTCATTCAGTCAGTCGTACTTATTGAGCGCTTACTGTGTGACAGTGATGATGGCATTTGTTAAGCGCTTACTATGCGCCAAGCACTGCTCTAAAGCGTGTGCAGGGCGCTGTACTGAGCGCCTGGGAAGTACAATCCCAAGGCCAGAGGGGCGGGGGGCAAGGCTGTCCATTCATTCATTCATTCATTCAGTTGTACTTATTGAGCGCTTACTGTGTGACAATGACGATGATGGTATTTGTTAAGCGCTTACTATGCGCCAAGCGCTGCTCTATAGCCTGTGCAGGGCGCTGTACTAAGCGCCTGGGAAGTACAATCCCGAGGCCAGAGGGGCGGGGGGCAAGGCTGTCCATTCATTCATTCATTCATTCATTCATTCATTCAGTCAGTCAGTCATATTTATTGAGCGCTTACCGTGGGCAGAGCACTGTACTAAGCGCTTGGGAAGTGCAGAACACTGTACTAAGCGCCTGGGAAGTACATGTTGGCAACTCCCCCTAACCCCAAAGCCAGAGGGGCGGGGGGTGGGGGGAGTGTCAAGGCTGTCAATCCATTCATTCATTCATTCAGTTGTATTTATTGAGCGCTTACTGTGTGCAGAGCACTGTACTAAGCGCCTGGGAAGTACAAATTGGCAACTCCCCCCCCCCAATCCCAAGGCCAGAGGGGCGGGGGGCAAGAATGGCAATTCATTCATTCATTCAAACGTATAGATTGAGCGCTTACTGTGTGATGATTCATTCATTCATTCAATCGTATTTATTGAGCGCTTACTGTGTGCAGAGCACTGTACTAAGCGTTTGGGAAGTGCGGAGCACTGTACTAAGCGCCTGGGAAGTGCAAGTTGGCAACCCCCCCAACCCCAATGCCAAGGCCAGAGGGGCGGGGGGCAAGGCTGTCCATTCATTCATTCATTCAGTTGTATTTATTGAGCGCTTACTGTGTGCAGAGCACTGTACTAAGCGCCTGGGAAGTACAACTTGGCAACCCCCCCTCCAATCCCAAGGACAGAGGGGCGGGGGGCAGGGCTGTCCATTCATTCATTCATTCAAACATATAGATTGAGCGCTTACTGTGTGATGATTCATTCATTCATTCATTCAATCGTATCGATTGAGCGCTTACCGTGTGCAGAGCGCTGTACTAAGCGCTTGGGAAGTGCGGAGCACTGTACTAAGCGCCTGGGAAGTACATGTTGGCAACTCCCCCTAACCCCAAAGCCAGAGGGGCGGGGGGTGGGGGGAGTGTCAAGGCTGTCACTTCATTCATTCATTCATTCAGTTGTATTTATTGAGCGCTTACTGTGTGCAGAGCACTGTACTGAGAGCCTGGGAAGTACAAAATGGCAACAACCCCCCCCAATCCCAAGGCCAGAGGGGCGGGGGGCAAGGCTGTCCATTCATTCATTCATTCAAACGTATAGATTTGAGCGCTTACTGTGTGATGATTCATTCATTCATTCAATCGTATTTATTGAGCGCTTACCGTGTGCAGAACACTGCACTAAGCGCTTGAGAAGTGCAGAGCACTGTATTAAGCGCCTGGGAAGTACAAGTTGGCAACCCCCACCCCCTCAATGCCAAGGCCAGAGGGGAGGGGGGCAAGGCTGTCCATTCATTCATTCATTCATTCAGTTGTATTTATTGAGCGCTTACTGTGTGCAGAGCACTGTGCTAAGCGCCTGGGAAGTACAAGTTGACAACCCCCCCCACACACACACAATCCCAAGGTCAGAGGGGCGGTGGTCAAGGCTTTCAATTCATTCATTCAGTCATTCATTCAGTCATATTTATTGAGCGCTTACTGTGTGCAGAGCACTGTACTAAGCGCTTGGGAAGTGCAGAGCACTGTACTAAGCGCCTAGGAAGTACAAGTTGGCAACTCCCCCTAATCCCAAAGCCAGAGGGGCGGTGTGTGTGTGTGTGTGTGTGTGTGTCAAGGCTGTCAATTCATTCATTCATTCATTCATTCATTCAGTTGTATTTATTGAGCACTCACTGTGTGCACAGCACTGTACTAAGCGCCTGGGAAGTACAAATTGGCAACCCCCCACCCCCACCCCCTCAATCCCAAGGCCAGAGGGGCGGGGGTCAAGGCTGTCCATTCATTCATTCATTCAAACGTATAGATTGAGCGCTTACTGTGTGATGATTCATTCATTCATTCATTCAATCGTATTTATTGAGCGCTTACTGTGTGCAGAGCACTGTACTAGGCGTTTGGGAAGTGCAGAGCACTGTACTAACTGCCTGGGAAGTACAAGTTGGCAACCCCCCCCAACTCCAATGCCAAAGCCAGAGGGGTGGGGGGCAAGGCTGTCCATTCATTCATTCATTCATTCATTCAGTTGTATTTATTGAGCGCTTACTGTGTGCAGAGCACTGTGCTAAGCGCCTGGGAAGTACAACTTGGCAACCCCCCCTCCAATCCCAAGGACAGAGGGGCAGGGGGCAAGGCTGTCCATTCATTCACTCATTCATTCATTCATTCAAACGTATTGAGCGCTTACTGTGTGATGATTCATTCATTCAATAGTATTTATTGAGCGCTTACTGTGTGCAGAGCACTGTACTAAGCGCCTGGAAATTACAAACTGGCAACCCCCTTCCCCCCCGCCATCCCAAGGCCAGAGGGGTGGGGGCAAGGCTGTCCATTCATTCATTCATTCAAACGTATAGATTGAGCGCTTACTGTGTGATGACTCATTCATTCATTCAATCGTATTTACTGAGCGCTTACCGTGGGCAGAGCACTGTACTAAGCGCTTGGGAAGTGCAGAACACTGTACTAAGCGCCTGGGAAGTACAAGTTGGCAACTCCTCCCCAACTCCAATGCCAAGGCCAGAGGGGTGGGGGGCAAGGCTGTCCATTCATTCATTCATTCAGTCGTATTTATTGAGCGCTTACTGTGTGCAGAGCACTGTACTAAGCGCCTGGGAAGTACAACTTGGCAACCCCCCCTCCAATCCCAAGGACAGAGGGGCAGGGGGCAAGGCTGTCCATTCATTCATTCATTCAAACGTATAGATTGAGCGCTTACTGTGTGATGATTCATTCATTCATTCATTCAATCGTATTTATTGAGCGCTTACTGTGTGCAGAGCGCTGTGCTAAGCGCCTGGGAAGTACAAGTTGGCAACCCCCACCACCCCCCAATCCCAAGGCCAGAGAGATGGGGGTCAAGGCTGTCCATTCATTCACTCATTCAATCGCGTTGATTGAGCGCTTACCGTGCGCACAGCGCTGTACTGAGCGCCTGGGGAGTACAAGCCGGCAATCAATCAATCAGTCGTATTTATTGAGCGCTTCCTGTGTGCAGAGCACTGGACTAAGCGCTTGGGAAGGACAAGTCGGCAACATATGGAGACGGTCCCTACCCGACGGCGGGCTCACGGTCGAGAAGGGGGAGACGGACCACAGAACCCAACATATTCACAAAATAAAATAAAAATAAAATAATAAAATACAATAAAATATATAAAATAAAATATAAAATAAAATAAAATAATAAAATACAATAAAATATATAAAATAAAATGTAAGATAAAATAAAATAATAAAATACAATAAAATATATAAAATAAAATATAAAATAAAATAATAAAATAATAAAATACAATAAAATATATAAAATAAAATATAAAATAAAATAATAAAATAAAATAAAATAAAATATATAAAATAAAATAATAAAATACAATGAAATATATAAAATAAAATACAAGATAAAATAAAATAATAAAGTACAATAAAATATACAAAATAAAATATAAAATAAAGTAATAAAAAATAAAATAAAATAAAATATATAAAATAAAATATAAAATAAAATAAAATAAAATATATAAAATAAAATATAAAATAAAATAAAATAATAAAATAATAAAATACAATGAAATATATAAAATAAAATACAAAATAAAATAAAATAATAAAGCACAATAAAATATATAAAATAAAATATAAAATATAATAAAATAATAAAATAATAAAATACAATAAAATACATAAAATAAAATATAAAATAAAATAATAAATACAATAAAATACAAAATAAAATAAAATAAAATAATAAAGTACAATAAAATATATAAAGTAAAATAAAATATAAAATAAAATAAAATAAAATAGAATAGAATAGATATGTACAATGGACAACCCCCCCACCCCCCACCTCAATCCCAAGGCCAGAGGGGCGGGGGGGGGGGGGGGGGGGGGGGGTCAAAGCTGTCAATTCATTCATTCATTCCATCGCATCGACTGAGTGCTTACCGTGCGCAGAGCACTGTACTGAACGCCTGGGAAGTCCAAGTTGGCACCCCCCCCCCCCCCAACACACCTCAATCCCAAGGCCAGAAGGGCGGGGGGGGGGGTCCAAAGCTGTCAATTCATTCACTCATTCATTCATTCATTCATTCAATCGTATTGATTGAGCACTTACCGTGCGCACAGCACTGTACTGAGCGCTCGGGAGGTCCAAGTCGGCGCTTACCGTGCGCAGAGCACTGTACTGAGCGCCTGGGAAGTCCAAGTTGGCAACCCCCCCCCACACACACACCTCAATCCCAAGGCCAGAGGGGCGGGGGGGGGTGGTCAAGGCTGTCAATTCATTCACTCATTCATCCATTCCATCCTATCAATTGAGCGCTTACCGTGTGCCGAGCACTGTACTGAGCGCCTGGGAAGTCCGAGTTGGCAACCCCCCGCCCACAGCACCTCAATCCCAATCCCGGAGGGGCGGGGGGGGGGGGGGGGGTCAAGGCTGTCAATTTAATTCACTCATTCATTCATTCATTCAATCGTATCGATTGAGCGCTTACCGTGCGCAGAGCACTGTACTGAGCGCTCGGGAGGTCCAAGTCGGCGCTTACCGTGCGCAGAGCGCTGTACTGAGCGCCTGGGAAGTCCAAGTTGGCAACCCCCCCACACACACACACCTCAATCCCAAGGCCAGAGGGGCGGGGGGGGTCAAGGCTGTCAATTAATTCACTCATTCATTCATTCGTATCGACTGAGCGCTTACCGTGCGCAGAGCACTGTACTAAGCGCTCGGGAGGTCCAAGTTGGCGCTTACCGTGTGCCGAGCACTGTACTGAGCGCCTGGGAAGTCCAAGTTGGCAACCCCCCCCCCCCGCCACCACCTCAATCCCAAGGCCAGAGGGGTGGGGGGGGGTGTCAAGGCTGTCGATTAATTCACTCATTCATTCATTCATTCAATCGCATCGACTGAGCGCTTACCGTGCGCAGAACATTGTACTGAGCGCTCGGGAGGTCCAAGTCGGCGCTTACCGTGAGCAGAGCACTGTACTGAGCGCCTGGGAAGTCCAGGTTGGCAACCCCCCCCCCCCCCCACACACACACACACCTCAATCCCAAGGCCAGAGGAGTGGGGGGATGAAGGCTGTCAATTCATTCACTCATTCATCCATTCCATCGCATCAACTGAGCGCTTACTGTGCGCAGAGCACTGTACTGAGCGCCTGGGAAGTCCACGTTGGCAACCCCCCCAACACACACACACCTCAACCCCAAGGTGAGAGGGGTGGGGGGCTCAAGGCTGTCAATTCATTCACTCATTCATCCATTCCATCGCAACGACTGAGCGCTTACCGTGCGCAGAGCACTGTACAGAGCGCTCGGGAGGTCCAAGTCGGCGCTTACCGTGCGCAGAGCGCTGTACTGAGCGCCTGGGAAGTCCAAGCTGGCACCCCCCCGCCCCCAACACCTCAATCCCTCAATCTTTTAGACCGTGAGCCCACTGTCGGGCAGGGACCGTCCCTATACGTTGCCGACTTGGACTTCCCAAGCGCTTAGTACAGTGCTCTGCACCCAGGAAGCGCTCAATCAATACGATTGAATGAATGAATTCATTCATTCATTCCCCCTCCTAGACTGTGAGCCCACTGTCGGGTAGGGACCGTCTCTCTATGTTGCCGACTTGGACTTCCCAGGCGCTTAGTACAGTGCTCTGCACCTGGGAAGCGCTCAATCAATACGATTGAATGAATGAATGAATGAATGAATGAATTCCCCCCCCAGACTGTGAGCCCACTGTCGGGTAGGGACCGTCCCTATGTGTTGCCGACTTGGACTTCCCAAGCGCTTAGTACAGTGCTCTGCACCCAGGAAGCGCTCAATAAATATGATTGATTGATTGATTGATCGATTGAATCCCTAGGCCGGAGGAGCGGGTGTCAAGGCTGTCAATCATTCCCTCGCTCATTCATTCAGTCAATGGTATTGACTGAGCGCGGAGCACTGTACTGAGCGCTCCGGAGGGCCAAGACGGCAATAAATAGAGACGGCCCCGGGATCAGGGGCTCACACAGGGCGGCCCAGGGGTCGGGGGTCAGGGGTCAGAGGTCAGAGGTCGTCACCTGAAGTTCTTGACGTGGTCCTCGACGCCGGAGAGGCGGATGGAGTGCTGCAGGGCGCTCAGGTAGGTCAGGGCTTGTGTGGACGACCCCCAGTTGACGTCTGCGGGGGAGAGGTCGAGGGGCCGGGGGTCGGGGGTCAGGGGTCAGGGGTCAACCGGCCCCGGTTGGAGGGGGGGGGGCGACAGGGAGGGCGAGGGGGAGGCCCACTGGGGGTCAGAGGTCAGCTATCCCGGACGGGGGGGGGGGGGGGGGGTGTCCAGGGTAAAATAAAAAAATAAATGAATGGAGTACTAAATAAATATAGAGTGAAAATGAATAAAGAGAGAAATAAATAAATAAATAGAGTAATAAACAAATACATAGAGTAATAAATAAGTACACAGAGTAATAAACAAATACATAGAGTAATAAATGAATAGAGGAGTAATAGAAATAAATACATAGAGTAATAAATGAATGGAGGGGTCAGAGGTCATGGGGCGGGGGTCAGGGGTCACCCGGCCCCTCACGGGCCGTGGGCGGAGGGAGGGGGGCTCCAGGGTCACGGAGGACGGGGGCCCGGCGGGAGGGTCGGGGGTCAGGGGTCAGGGGTCAGCCGGAGGGGTGGCAGGGGTCGCCCGGCTCGCCGTAGAGGTCATAATAATAATAATAATAATAAAAATCATAATGATGGCGGTATTTGTTAAGCGCTTACTATACACCCGGCACTATTACTCTATTTATTTATTGCTCTATTTATTTATTTATTACTCTATTTTTTATTCTATTTATTTATTTAGTACTCTTTATTTGACTCGGCACTATTACTCTATTTACTTATTACTCTGTTTATTTATTACTCTATTTATTTATTACTCCATTTATTTGTTCATTACTCTATTTATTTATTTCTCTATTAATTCATTTTTTACTCTAGTACTCTATTCATTTATTTATTTATTTTACTTGGCACTATTGCTCTATTGATTTATTACTCTATTTATTGCTCTATTTATTTATTTATTACTCTATTTATTTATTTATTACTCTATTTATTACTCTACTTATTTATTTAGTACGCTATTCATTTATTTATTTTACTCGGCACTATTACTCTATTTACCACGCTACTTATTTATTTGTTACTGTATTCATTTATTTAGTACTCTATTTATTGCTCTATTTATTTATTTAGTACTCCATTTATTTATTTATATTTTACTCGGCACTATTACTCTATTTATTTATTACTCTATTTACTTAGTACGCTATTCATTTATTTATTTTACTCGGCACTATTACTCTATTTATCACGCTACTTATTTATTTGTTACTGTATTTATTTATTTAGTACTCTACTTATTTATTGCTCTATTTATTTATTTAGTACTCCATTTATTTATTTATATTTTACTCGGCACTATTACTCTATTTATTTATTACTCTATTTACTTAGTACGCTATTCATTTATTTATTTTACTCGGCACTATTACTCTATTTATCACTCTACTTATTTATTTGTTACTCTATTTATTTAGTACTCTATTTATTGCTCTATTTACTTATTTAGTACTCCATTTATTTATTTATGTTTTACTCGGCACTATTACTCTATTTATTTATTTATTACTGTTTACTTATCACTCTACTTATTTATTACTCTATTTTATTCATTTATTTTACTCGTACACATCTATTCTATTTATTCTATTTTGTTAGCATGTTTGGTTTTGTTCTCTGTCTCCCCCTTCTAGACTGTGAGCCCGCTGGGGGGTAGGGACCGGCTCTAGATGTTGCCGACGTGGACTTCCCAAGCGCTTAGTACAGTGCTCTGCACACAGTAAGCGCTCAATAAATACGATTGAATGAATGAGTGAATGAACGAATGAACAAATACAACTGAATGAATCCCGGGAGGGAGGTCAAAGGTCACCTGGCTGGTTGTGAGCCCGCCCGTCGGGTAGGGGCCGTCTCTATATGTTGCCAACTTGGACTTCCCAAGCGCTCAGTACAGTGCTGTGCGCACAGGAAGCGCTCAATAAATACCATCGAATGAATGAATGAATGAATAAATGAATAAAGAAATACGACTGAATGAATGAATGAATAAATAGGACTGAATGAATCCCGGGGCAGGGGTCAAAGGTCACCTGGCTGTCAGGCCTGTCTCTAGCTGTTGCCAACTTGTCCTTCCCAAGCGCCTAGTACAGTGCTTGTGCACACAGGAAGTGCTCAATAAATACCACTGAATGAATGAATGAATAAATACGACTGAATGAATCCCGGGGCAGGGGTCAGGGGTCACCTGGCCGTCGGGCCCGTCTCTAGATGCTGCCAACTTGTCCTTCCCAAGAGCCTAGTACAGTGCTTGTGCACACAGGAAGTGCTCAGTAAATACCACTGAATGAATGAATGAATGAATATGGCTGAATGAATGCTGGGAGAGAGGTCAAAGGTCACCTGGCTGGTTGTGAGCTTGCTGTCGGGTAGGGACCGTCTCTCTAAGTCGCCAACTTGGACTTCCCAAGCGCTTAGTACAGTGCTCTGCACACAGGAAGCGCTCAATAAATACCACTGAATGAATGAATGAATGAATAAATAAATACGACTGACTGAATGAATGAATGAATAAATAGGACTGAATGAATCCCGGGGCAGAGGTCAGGGGTCACCTGGCTGTCGGGCCTGTCTCTAGATGTTGCCAACTTGTCCTTCCCAAGCGCTTAGTACAGTGCTCTGCACACCAGCAAGTGCTCAATAAATACCACTGAATGAATGAATGAATGAATACGACTGAATGAATCCTGGGAGCAGGGGTCAAGGGTCACCTGGCTGGTTGTGAGCCCACCGACGGGTAGGGACCCTCTCTACATGTTGCCAACTTGTCCTTCCCAAGTGCTTAGTACAGTGCTGTGCGCACAGGAAGCGCTCAATAAATACCATCGAATGAATGAATGAATGAATAAATGAATAAATAAATACGACTGAATGAATGAATGAATAACTATGACTGAATGAATCCCGGGGCAGGGGTCAAAGGTCACCTGGCCGTCGGGCCCGTCTCTAGATGTTGCCAACTTGTCCTTCCCAAGCGCTTAGTACAGTGCTTGTGCACACAGGAAGTGCTCAATAAATACCACTGAATGAATGAATGAATGAATACGACTGAATGAATCCCGGGGCAGGGGTCAAAGGTCACCTGGCTGTCGGGCCCGTCTCTAGATCCTGCCAACTTGTCCTTCCCAAGCGCCTAGTACAGTGCTTGTGCACACAGGAAGTGCTCAATAAATACCACTGAATGAATGAATGAATGAATATGGCTGAATGAATGCTGGGAGAGAGGTCAAAGGTCACCTGGCTGGTTGTGAGCCCGCCGTTGGATAGGGACCGCCTCTCTATGCTGCCAACTTGGACTTCCCAAGTGCTCAGCACAGCGCTGTGCGCACAGTAGGCGCTCAATAAATGCCATCGAATGAATGAATGAATGAATAAATAAATAAATATGACAATGAATGAATGAATGCGACTGAATGAATCCCGGGACAGGGGTCAAAGGTCACCTGGCTGTCGGGCCCGTCTCTAGCTGTTGCCAACTTGTCCTTCCCAAGTGCCTAGTATGGTGCTTGTGCACACAGGAAGTGCTCAATAAATACCACTGAATGAATGAATGAATAAATAGGACTGAATGAATCCCGGGGCAGGGGTCAAAGGTCACCTGGCTGTCGGGCCCGTCTCTAGATGTTGCCAACTTGTCCCTCCCAAGCGCCTAGTACAGTGCCTGTGCACACCAGTAAGTGCTCAATAAATACCATTGAATGAATGAATGAATAAATAAATACGACTGAATGAATGAATACGACTGAATGAATGAATAAATATGAGTGAATGAATCCTGGGGCAGGGGTCAGGGGTCACCTGGCTGTCGGGCCCGTCTCTAGATGTTGCCAACTTGTCCTTCCCAAGCGCCTAGTACAGTGCTTGTGCACACCAGTAAGTGCTCAATAAATACCACTGAATGAATGAATGAATGAATAAATATGACTGAATGAATCCTGGGGCAGGGGTCAGGGGTCATCTGGCCTTTGGGCCTGTCTCTAGATGTTGCCTGCTTGTGCACACAGGAAGCGCTCAATAAATACCACTGAATGAATGAATGAATAAATAAATACGACTGAATGAATGAATACGACTGAATGAATGAATAAATATGAGTGAATGAATCCTGGGGCAGGGGTCAAAGGTCACCTGGCCGTCGGGCCCGTCTCTAGATGTTGCCAACTTGTCCTTCCCAAGCGCCTAGTACAGAGCTTGTGCACACAGGAAGTGCTCAATAAATACCATTGAATGAATGAATGAATAAATGAGTGAATGAATGAATAAATATGACTGACTGAATGAATAAATACGACTGAATGAATCCCGGGGCAGGGGTCAAGGGTCACCTGGCTGTCGGGCCTGTCTCTAGATGCTGCCAACTTGTCCTTCCCAAGCGCCTAGTACGGTGCTTGTGCACACAGGAAGTGCTCAATAAATACCACTGAATGAATGAATGAATGAATAGGACTGAATGAATCCCGGGGCAGGGGTCAAAGGTCACCTGGCTGTCGGGCCCGTCTCTAGATCCTGCCAACTTGTCCTTCCCAAGCGCCTAGTACAGTGCTTGTGCACACAGGAAGTGCTCAATAAATACCACTGAATGAATGAATGAATAAATAAATATGGCTGAATGAATGAATACGGCTGAATGAATGAATAAATAGGACTGAATGAATCCCGGGGCAGGGGTCAGGGGTCACCTGGCCGTCGGGCCCGTCTCTAGATGCTGCCAACTTGTCCTTCCCAAGCGCCTAGTACGGTGCTTGTGCACACAGGAAGTGCTCAATAAATACCACTGAATGAATGAATGAATGAATAGGACTGAATGAATCCCGGGGCAGGGGTCAAAGGTCACCTGGCTGTCGGGCCCGTCTCTAGATCCTGCCAACTTGTCCTTCCCAAGCGCCTAGTACAGTGCTTGTGCACACAGGAAGTGCTCAATAAATACCACTGAATGAATGAATGAATGAATAAATATGACTGAATGAATGAATACGGCTGAATGAATGAATAAATAGGACTGAATGAATCCCGGGGCAGGGGTCAGGGGTCACCTGGCCGTCGGGCCCGTCTCTAGATGCTGCCAACTTGTCCTTCCCAAGCGCCTAGTACGGTGCTTGTGCACACAGGAAGTGCTCAATAAATACCACTGAATGAATGAATGAATGAATAAATATGACAATGAATACCAGGAGAGGGGTCAAAGGTCACCTGGCTGGTTCTGAGCCCGCCGTCGGGTAGGGCCCGCCTCTCTATGCTGCCAACTTGGATATCCCAAGCGCTCAGCACAGTGCTGTGCGCACAGTAGGTGCTCAATAAATACCATCGAATGAATGAATGAATGAATGAATGAATAAATACGACTGAATGAATGAATGAATAAATATGACTGAATGAATCCCGGGGCAGGGGTCAAAGGTCACCTGGCCGTCGGGCCCGTCTCTAGATGTTGCCAACTTGTCCTTCCCAAGCGCCTAGTACAGTGCTTGTGCACACAGGAAGTGCTCAATAAATACCATTGAATGAATGAACGAATGAATAAATACGGCTGAATGAATGCTGGGAGAGAGGTCAAAGGTCACCTGGCTGGTTGTGAGCTCACTGTCGGGTAGGGACCGTCTCTCTATGTCGCCAACTTGGACTTCCCAAGCGCTTAGTACAGTGCTCTGCACACCAGTAAATGCTCAATAAATGCCACTGAATGAATGAATGAATGAATGAATAAATACGACTGAATGAATGAATGAATAAATAGGACTGAATGAATCCCGGGGCAGGGGTCAAAGGTCACCTGGCTGTCAGGCCCGTCTCTAGATGTTGCCAACTTGTCCCTCCCAAGCGCCTAGTACAGTGCTTGTGCACACAGGAAGTGCTCAATAAATACCATCGAATGAATGAATGAATGAATGAATAAATATGAGTGAATGAATGAATAAATATGACTGAATGAATGAATAAATACGACTGAATGAATCCCGGGGCGGGGGTCAAAGGTCACCTGGCTGTCGGGCCCGTCTCTAGATGCTGCCAACTTGTCCTTCCCAAGCGCCTAGTACAGTGCTTGTGCACACAAGAAGTGCTCAATAAATACCATCGAATGAATGAATGAATGAATGAATAAATGAGTGAATGAATGAATAAATATGACTGACTGAATGAATAAATACGACTGAATGAATCCCGGGGCAGGGGTCAGTGGTCACCTGGCCGTCGGGCCCGTCTCTAGATGCTGCCAACTTGTCCTTCCCAAGCGCTTAGTACAGTGCTTGTGCACACCAGTAAGTGCTCAATAAATACCATCAAATGAATGAATGAATGAATAAATATGACTGAATGAATCCTGGGGCAGGGGTCAGGGGTCATCTGGCCTTTGGGCCTGTCTCTAGATGTTGCCTGCTTGTGCACACAGGAAGCGCTCAATAAATACCACTGAATGAATGAATGAATGAATAAATAAATATGACTGAATGAATGAATACGGCTGAATGAATGAATAACTATGACTGAATGAATCCTGGGGCAGGGGTCAGGGGTCACCTGGCTGTCGGGCCTGTCTCTAGATGCTGCCAACTTGTCCTTCCCAAGCGCCTAGTACAGAGCTTGTGCACACAGGAAGTGCTCAATAAATACCATCGAATGAATGAATGAATGAATGAATAAATGAGTGAATGAATGAATAAATATGACTGACTGAATGAATAAATACGACTGAATGAATCCCGGGGCAGGGGTCAGTGGTCACCTGGCCGTCGGGCCCGTCTCTAGATGCTGCCAACTTGTCCTTCCCAAGCGCTTAGTACAGTGCTTGTGCACACCAGTAAGTGCTCAATAAATACCACTGAATGAATGAATGAATGAATAAATATGACTGAATGAATCCTGGGGCAGGGGTCAGGGGTCATCTGGCCTTTGGGCCTGTCTCTAGATGTTGCCTGCTTGTGCACACTGGAAGCGCTCAATAAATACCACTGAATGAATGAATGAATAAATAAATATGACTGAATGAATGAATACGGCTGAATGAATGAATAAATATGACTGAATGAATCCCGGGGCAGGGGTCAGGGGTCACCTGGCTGTCGGGCCTGTCTCTAGATGCTGCCAACTTGTCCTTCCCAAGCGCCTAGTACAGAGCTTGTGCACACAGGAAGTGCTCAATAAATACCATCGAATGAATGAATGAATGAATGAATAAATGAGTGAATGAATGAATAAATATGACTGACTGAATGAATAAATACGACTGAATGAATCCCGGGGCAGGGGTCAGTGGTCACCTGGCCGTCGGGCCCGTCTCTAGATGCTGCCAACTTGTCCTTCCCAAGCGCTTAGTACAGTGCTTGTGCACACCAGTAAGTGCTCAATAAATACCATCGAATGAATGAATGAATGAATAAATATGACTGAATGAATCCTGGGGCAGGGGTCAGGGGTCATCTGGCCTTTGGGCCTGTCTCTAGATGTTGCCTGCTTGTGCACACTGGAAGCGCTCAATAAATACCACTGAATGAATGAATGAATAAATAAATATGACTGAATGAATGAATACGGCTGAATGAATGAATAAATATGACTGAATGAATCCCGGGGCAGGGGTCAGGGGTCACCTGGCTGTCGGGCCTGTCTCTAGATGCTGCCAACTTGTCCTTCCCAAGCGCTTAGTACAGTGCTCTGCACACCAGTAAGTGCTCAATAAATACCATTGAATGAATGAATGAATAAATATGACTGAACGAATCCTGGGAGCAGGGGTCAAGGGTCACCTGGCTGGTTGTGAGCCCACCGACGGGTAGGGACCCTCTCTACATGTTGCCAACTTGTCCTTCCCAAGTGCTTAGCACAGTGCTCTGCACACAGTAAGTGCTCAATAAATGCCACTGAATGAATGAATAAATACGACTGAATGAATGAATGAATAAATAGGACTGAATGAATCCCGGGGCAGGGGTCAAGGGTCACCTGGCCGTCGGGCCCGTCTCTAGATGCTGCCAACTTGTCCTTCCCAAGCGCTTAGTACAGTGCTCGTGCACACACACAGGAAGTGCTCAATAAATACCATCGAATGAATGAATGAATGAATGAATGAATGAATGAACGAACGAGTGAATGAAGAAATACGGCCGAACGGATCCCGGGAGAGGGGTCGGAGGTCACCCGGCCGGACCTCGAAGGCGAGGGGCGGGGGGCGGGGGCGGGGGGGATCCCGGGGGTCAAGGGTCAGGGGTCAAGGGTCAGGGGTCACGGGGGGGGGTCAGACCCGGCTTGCTGTAGGTGACGTAGAGGTAGAGGGCGAGGACGAGGGCGTAGGTGACGAGGGCGGCCCACCAGTTGATGACGAACATGACGGCGCAGCACAGCACCGCCCCCAGCAGCGACACCCACAGGTTGTAGTACTTGAACGCCGGCCGCCAGCCTGCCGCGCGCACACGCGTGTGCACACGCACACACACACACACACACACACACGTGCGCCCACGCACAGGCCGAAACACGCGCGGTGCGGGAAGACCCCCCCCCCCAGAGACGTGGATGGGGCGACACACGCACACACACGTACATGATGCACACACACGCAGGTGATTCACACACACACATACACACAGGTAGATGATACACACACACACACATACACACAGGTACATGATACGCACACACATACACACAGGTAGATGATACACACACACACACACATACACACAGGTACATGATACGCACACACATACACACAGGTATATGATGCGCACACACACACACACACAGAGGTACATGATACACACCAGTACATGATACACACATACACATACACACAGGTACATGATACACACACATACACACAGGTACATGATACACACACACACACACACACACACACACAGAGGTACGATACACACACACAGAGATACATGATACACACAGGTACATGATACACACACACATACACACAGGTACATGATACACACACACACAGAGGTACATGATACACACAGGTACATGATACACACACACATACACACAGGTACATGATACACACAGACGTGGATGGGGACACCGATGCGCACACACACACCACGCATGTACGCAACACACAACGCGGGGAGACCCACGGGGACACACACACACACACACACGGCCACACCCCCACACCCAGAGAGCCCACAAAATACGATCGAATGTATGAATGAATGAATGAATGAATGAATGAAAAGGCGGGAAGACACACAGAGACGTGGATGGGGACACCGATGCGCGCGCGCACACACACCGCACGTACGCAACACACAACGCGGGGAGACCCACGGGGACACACACACGGCCACACCCCCACACCCAGAGAGCCCACAAAATACGATCGAATGAATGAATGAATGAATGAATGAATGAAAGGGCGGGGAGACACAGAGAGACGTGGATGGGGACACCGATGCGCGCGCGCACACACACCGCACGTACGCAACACACAACGCGGGGAGACCCACGGGGACACACACACACACACACACACCCAGAGAGCCCACAAAATACGATCGAATGAATGAATGAATGATGAATGAATGAATGAAAAGGCGGGAAGACACGCAGAGACGTGGATGGGGACACCGATGCGCGCGCGCACACACACCGCACGTACGCAACACACAACGCGGGGAGACCCACGGGGACACACACACACACACACACACCCAGAGAGCCCACAAAATACGATTGAATGAATGAATGAATGAATGAATGAATGAATGAAAAGGCGGGAAGACACGCAGAGACGTGGATGGGGACACCGATGCGCGCGCACACACCACGCACGTACGCAACACACAATGCGGGAAGACCCACGGACACACACACACGCACACACCGACCGCCCACAGCCACCCCACCCGGACCCCAACACACACACACACACACACACACACACACACACAGAGCGCACACGCAGCCCCGCCACAACCGCACCACGCCACACACGCAACACGGGAGGGCCCGCGGACACGGGGACACGCACGCCGCCGCCACACGACGCCCAGGAGACACAGACACAAACACACACGGAGACACAAAGACACAATCTTAGATTCCTCCATCTTGGCCCGACCCCACCGCCCCGCCCGGCTCCCGGCCGCCCCCCCCCCCCGTGCCCCGTGCCCCTTGACCCCCCGCCCCCTGACCCCTGACCCTTGACCCCCGACCCCCCGCCGCTCACCGGGGGACTTGGCCAGGGAAGCGTGGAAGACGGAGAAGTTGATGAGGGCGTAGGAGGCCAGGAAGAAGTTGGAGATGATGGGCGCGATCACGTTCAGCTCCGCTGCGGGTGCCAACACAAAAGGGGAAGGCGAGGGGGGCTCGGACCCCCACAAACGCACACAAACACACACTCACACACCACACACACTCCCCCTCCGGAGCCCAACGCGCTGCGCCCAATGGGTGCTCAAGAAACACAGCGGAATGGGTGAGGGGGCACGGACACTGGGCCCAAGAAATATGAATGAATGAATGAATGAATGAATGAGTGAATGGACCCCCCCCCAGGCCACGTGTGGCCACACGCACACACACACACACACTCCCCCTCCGGAGCCCAACGCGCTGCGCCCAATGGGTGCTCAAGAAACACAGCGGAATGGGTGAGGGGACATGGACACTAGGCCCAAGACGTACGAATGAATGAATGAATGAATGAATGAGTGAATGGACCCCCCCCCAAGCCCCATGTATACACACACACACACGCACACACACACACACTCCCCCTCCGGAGCCCAACGCGCTGCACCCAATGGGTGCTCAAGAAACACAGCGGAATGAGTGAGGGGACATGGACACTAGGCCCAAGACGTACGAATGAATGAATGAATGAATGAATGAATGAGTGAATGGACCCCCCCCCAGGCCACATGTGGCCACACACACACACACACACACACACACACACACACACACACATGCGTTCCTGAGCACCTAACCCACGGCGCTGCACCCAGTGGGTGCTCAAGAAACACAGCGGAATGAATGAGGGGACACAGACACTAGGCCCAAGAAATACGAATGAATGAATGAATGAATGAATGAATGAATGAATGGACCCCCTAGGCCACGTGTGGCCACACACACACACACACACACACATGCGCGCTCCCTCCTGAGCCCCTAGCCCAAAGCGCTGCACCCAATGGGTGCTCAAGAAACACAGCGGAATGAGTGAGGGGACACAGACACTAGGCCCAAGAAATACGAATGAATGAATGAATGAATGAATGAATGAATGGACCCCCTAGGCCACGTGTGGCCACACACACACACACACACACACACATGGCGCGCTCCCTCCTGAGCCCCTAGCCCAAAGCGCTGCACCCAATGGTGTGCTCAAGAAACACAGCGGAATGGGTGAGGGGACACGGACACTAGGCCCAAGAAATATGAATGAATGAATGAATGAATGAATGAGTGAATGAATGTACCCACTAGGCCACGTGTGGCCACACACACACACACGCACACACACACACGCGCTCCCTCCTTAGCCCCTAACCCACTGCGCTGCACCCAATGGGTGCTCAAGAAACACAACGGAATGAGTGAGGGGACACAGACACTAGGCCCAAGAAATACCACTGAATGAATGAATGAATGAGTGAATGAATGAATGGACCCCCCTAGGCCACGTGTGGCCCCCCCCCCCCCCCCCCCCCCCCCCCACACACACACACACACACAGCGCGCTGCTCCCTCCTTAGCCCCTAA
>NW_024044860.1:941085-943585 GCF_015852505.1 Tachyglossus aculeatus | reverse complement strand
CCAAGAAATATGACTAAATGAGTGAATGAATGAATGAGTGAATGGACCCCCCCCCCCCAAGCCCCCGGTGTACACACACCCACACACACACACACACACACACTCCCTCCTGAGCCCCTAGCTCAATGCGCTGCACCCAATGGGTGCTCAAGAAACACAGCAGAATGGGTGAGGGGACACAGACACTAGGCCCAAGAAATATGACTGACTGAATGAATGAATGAATGGACCCCCCTAGGCCACGTGTGGCCACACACACACACCACACACACACACACACACACACACACACACACACTCTCCCTCCTGAGCCCCTAACTCACTGCGCTGCACCCAATGGGTGCTCAAGAAACACAACGGAATGGGTGAGTGGTCACAGACACTAGGCCCAAGAAAGACGAGTGAATGAATGAATGAATGAATGAATGGCCCCTCCCCCCGGCCACGTGTGGCCCCACACACACACACACACACACACACACACACACACACACACACACACACACACTTGCCCTCCGGAGCCCAACGCGCTGCACCCAATGGGTGCTCAAGAAACACAGCGGAATGGGTGAGGGGACACAGACACTAGGCCCAAGAAATACGACTGAATGAATGAATGAATGAATGAATGAATGGACCCCCCCAGGCCACATGTGGTGCCCCCCCCCCCCCCACACACACACACGTTCCTGAGCGCCTAGCCCAACACGCTGCACCCGATGGGGTGCTCAAGAAACACAGCGGAATGGGTGAGTGGTCACAGACACTAGGCCCAAGAAAGACGAATGAATGAATGAATGAATGAATGAATGGACCCCCAGGCCCCGTGTACACACAAACACCCACACACACACACACACACACATTCTCTCTTTCCTGAGCACCTAACCCACTGCGCCGCACCCAACGGGTGCTCAAGAAACGCAACGGAACGGGTGGACGGACACTGGGCCCGAGAAATATGACCGATACGGCCCGAATGAATGAATGGCATGGGACCCCGTGGACCCACCCCCACCCACTCTCACACTCACTCATTCATTCATTCATTCACTCTTTTAGACCGTGAGCCCACTGTCGGGCAGGGACCGTCTCCCTATGGTGCCAACCTGGACTTCCCAAGCGCTTAGTGCAGTGCTCAGCACACAGTAAGCGCTCAATACGATTGATTGATTGATTGATTGATTGAACCGTATTTACTGAGCGCCCTCCCGGGAGCGTCTAGCCCCGGGCCGCGGCCCGCGGTGGGCGCTCGGTACACGCAGCTGAACGAATGAATGAATGAGGGACCCACTCCGCTGAACAAGTGGATGAATGAATGAACGGAGGGACCCACTGAGGCCTCCTCCCGGGGCAACCCCCCGGGCACGCGGGCGGGCTCACGGACCGATGAGGATGAAGCCGAGGGCGATGAGGAAGGTGAGCAGGTAGCCCCGGAGCGGCTCGTTGTTGTGGCCGTAGCCCTGGCGAATGGGGAAAGAAGGCCGGGGTAGATGTTGTCCTTGCCGAGGGCCTGGGAACGCCGGGACGGGGGGAGGGGACGGTCAGCAGTCCGCCCGGCCTCAGTTTCCCCCCCGGCGCCGGCCGCCCCGCGCCCGTCCCGCACCTGGAAGATCTGTGGGAGCGCTGAACCAGCGAGGCCAGGCGGACGACAGGGGTGGCGGAGAAGATGCCCGCCGAGATCAGCGGGGCGAAGCCGACACGGTGCTCATCACCTGGCCACGGGAGGTGCGGGGCGGGGCGGTCGTCGGGAAGCCCGCCGGGATTGGGGACGGGGACAGGGACCGGGGTGGGGGGGGGTCCGGGAAAGGGCACCTGGAAGTTGTGGAGCAGGCCGTAGGAGCAGGGCTGGCGTTGGCAGGCGGAGAAGTCGAACCCGAGGCCGCAGGCGGGCGGCGGCGGCGGCGGTGCAGTTGGGGCCGGGGCCCGGCCCCGGCGGGCGGGCTGGCGGCGACGGTGGTCGTTGGTGGGGCTCCCCGTGGGCTTCGCTGCACTCACGCAAGACCCTGCGCCCGTGGGTTTCGAGGGTGGGGGTGGTGGGGGGGGGGGGGCCCGGGGAGGCGTCCATCACGGGGGCCCCCGTCCCCCCTCCGACGCACTCGCGGTCGCGTCGCAGACGCACTATCCATCCCGCCAGTCCCCGCCGGGCCCCGTGGGACGCGATGATTGATGCACACGCGGGCTGCGGGAGCACTGGGGCCGTGGGTGGGGGGGGGGGAGGAAGTGAGAAGGAGGAAGAGGAGGAGGGAGAAGAAGAGGAAGGCAGGGGGAGGAGGAAATGAGGAGGAGGAGGAGGGAGGCAAGGGAGGAAGAAGGGATGGGGAAAAGGACAGGAAGAGGGGAGAGGGAGAGGAAGGAATGGGAGATGAGGGAGAGGAGGGGGAGGAGGAAGGAGGAGTAAGAGGAGAAGGGGGGGAGGAAGAGGAAGAGGAGAGGAGGAGGAGGAGAGGAGAGGAGGAGGAGGAGAGAAGAGGTGAGGAGGAAGAGAAGGAGGGAGAGG
>NW_024044860.1:939246-940985 GCF_015852505.1 Tachyglossus aculeatus | reverse complement strand
GGGACACCGATGGCGCACACACACACCACGCATGTACGCAACACACAACGCGGGAGACCCACGGGACAACACACACACACACACACGGCCACACCCCCACACCCAGAGAGCCCACAAAATACGATCGAATGTATGAATGAATGAATGAATGAATGAATGAAAAGGGCGGGAAGCACACAGAGACGTGGATGGGGACACCGTGCGGCGCGCGCACACACACCGCACGTACGCAACACACAACGCGGGGAGACCACGGGACACACACACGGCCACACCCCCCACACCCAGAGAGCCCACAAAATACGATCGAATGAATGAATGAATGAATGAATGAATGAAAAGGCGGGGAGACACGAGAGACGTGGATGGGGACACCGATGCGCGCGCGCACACACACCACCGCACGTAACGCAACACACAACGCGGGGAGACCCACGGGGACACACACACACACACACACCCAGAGAGCCCACAAAATACGATCGAATGAATGAATGAATGATGAATGAATGGAATGAAAAGGCGGGAAGACAACGCAGAGACGTGGAGGGGGACACCGATGCGCGCTGGCGCACTGACACACCGCACGTACTCAACACACAACGCGGTGAGACCCACGGGGACACACACACACACACACACACCCAGAGAGCCCCACAAAATACGATTGATGAATGAATGATGAATGAATGAATGAATGAAAAGGCGGGAAAGACACGCAGAGACGTGATGGGGACACCGATGCGCGCGCACACACCAACGCACGAGACGCAACACACAATGCGGGAAGACCCACGGACACACACAGCACGCACACACCGACCGTCCCACAGCCACCCCACCCGGACCCCAACACACACACACCACACACACACACACACACACACAGAGCGCACACGCAGCCCCGCCACAACCGCACCACGCCACACACGCAACACGGGAGGGCCCGCGGACACGGGTGACTCGCACGCCGCCCCGCCACAAGACGACCCGCCCAGGAGACACAGACACAAACACACACGGAGACACAAAGACACAATCTTAGATTCCTCCATCTTGGCCCCACCCCACCGCCCCGCCCGGGTCTCCACGGCCGCTCCCCCCCCCCGGTGCCCCGTGCCCCTTGACCCCCCTTCGCCCCCTGACCCCTGACCCTTGACCCCCGACCCCCCGCCGCACACCGGGGGACATGGCCAGGGAAGCGTGGAAGACGGAGAAGTTGATGAGGGCGTAGGAGGCCAGGAAGAAGTTGGGAGATGATGGGCGCGATCACGTTCAGTCTCCGCTGCTGGGTGCCAACACAAAAGGGGGAAGGCGAGGGGGGGCTCGGACCCCCCACAAACGCACACAAACACACACTCACACACCACACACACTCCCCCTCCGGAGCCCAACGCGCTGCGCCCAATGGGGTGCTCAAGAAACACAGCGGAATGGGGTGAGGGGGCACGGACACTGGGCCCAAGAAATATGAATGAATGAATGAATGAATGAATGAGTGAATGGACCCCCCCCACAGGCCACGTGTGGGCCACACGCACACACACACACACACTCCCCCTCCGGAGCCCAACGCGCTGCGCCCAATGGGTGCTCAAGAAACACAGCGGAATGGGTGAGGGGACATGGACACTAGGCCCAAGACGTACGAATGAATGAATGAATGAATGAATGAGTGAATGGACCCCCCCCCCAAGCCCCATGTATACACACACACACACGCACACACACACACACTC